>NW_026877879.1:0-236260 GCF_032173495.1 Musca vetustissima | reverse complement strand
ATGCTGAAGCGTATCTCGCTGCTGTTCGACCAATCGATATTCCAATTCCTGTCTACGAAGCGAACGTTGAACCGTATTTCGCTCCTGTTCGGCCATCCTGTAAGCATCATCCTGTCGACGAAGCGAATGTTCAATCGTATTCCGCTCTTGTTCGGCCAATCGGTATGCATCATCTTGACGACGAAGCGAGTGAAGACGCGTATCTCGCTCCTGTTCCGCCAAGCGGTACGTAACATCCTGACGACGAACCGTGTGCTGCTGCGTGTTTCGCTGTTGTTCGGCCAATCTGTATACATCATCTTGACGACGAATCGAGTGAAGACGCGTATCTCGCTCCTGTTCCGCCAAGCGGTACGTAACATCCTGACGACGAACCGTGTGCTGCTGCGTGTTTCGTTCTTGTTCGGCTATTCTGTACGCATCATCTTGACGACGAAGCGAGTGCTCAATCGTATTTCTCTCCTGTTCGGCTAATCTTAATGCATCATCCTGTCGACGAGTAAAATGCTGTGCTGTATTACGTAGCTGCTCTACGATATTCTGCATTCCGTCTTCTGGTTGATAAAGAACGTGCGTTCCTAAGGATGTCCGAGGGGTTTTCTTCGCGGTAGTTGCTGACTCGCATCGCAATTAATCGTTGGCGCTGTTGTACTGATTGCTTGCGTAGTCTAGGCATCTTTATTATTTATATGTACACGAATTTAAAACACTTATTAAATTATAATATTTCAATTATTAATTTTTTTACGAAATGTGCACACACACTCTTCAAGTAACAATAATGTACTGATTTTAAAACAGAGTACTCACAATTTATATATGTACGTAATTTTTGCATACCTAGAGCTTATTATTTATAATACCTACCTAAATTTACTGGGGTTAGGGGACTTGTTATTAATTGAAGCTAACTGTTATGAACCTCTAACGCAGACAGGTAGTTTGACCTTTTTGAAACAAACAATGTCATAAAATTTAAAATTTTCGTAAAAACAAAACAACTGTTCTTATAAAGGAAACCCTTTTACCTGCTTCAATTATAGGTTCTAATTGGGTTGTTTACATATTATTTGTGATGTTATCTTTTAAAAATTATAAAACCGATATGTTCTACCTGTAAACATAAGACACGTGCATGGGTCGCGTTCTACATAATTGGATGTTTACGCGACAAAGATATCGCATTGCAGTACCACATATGTAGGTACCATTTTACCATAATATTACGTCTCCTTTCAAAAGAAAAGTGTATGACCTATCTTTATTTTCGAGGATTTACATAAATTACATTACATGGGAATTTGATAACGAATAAGAAAAAGGGGAGAATATTAATAATTTTTTGTGGGGAGGTTTGTTACCATATACGACTACAAAAATACCGAATTCCAACGCATTCGGCAGAAAAACACGTTGAAGAACCCCAAAATACCGAAAAATGGCCGGACGGACATGGCTAGATCGTCTTAAAATTTTACCCTGATCAAGAATATATATACTTTATAGGGTCGAAAATGAATATTTCGATGAGTTACAAACGGAATGACAAAATTAATATACCCTCCAAACTTGGTGGAGGGTATAAAAAGGGGGTTATATGGGGACTACCCCAAAAAGGCGGTGAATATTAATAAATTTTTGGTGGACAGATTTGTTACCATATACGACTACAAAATACCGAATTGCAACGCATTCGCTACAAAAACGCGCTCAAGAACCCCAAAATACCGAAAATTGGGGGTACCTATATTCATAATTTTTGTGGGGAGATTTGGTACCTATTAGGGACTCATAATATTACAGCCAAATCGGTGAAAAAAATCCGGTCAAAACCCCCAAAAACTGGAAATTGGGAGGAACCTTTATATGGGGGCTACCAGAAAAAGTGGACCTATATTTATAATTTTTAGTGGGTAAATTTGGTACCCAATAAGAACCCTATATACCAAATTTCAGCGAATTCGGTTGAAAACCGCGCTCAAGAACCTTAAAATTCCGAAAATTGGGGGTACCGTTATATGGGGGGTACCAGAAAAAATTGACCTATATTTATAATTTTTAGTAGGGAGATTTGCTTCCCAACAAGAGCTCAAAGTACCAAATTTCAGCGAATTTGGTTGAAAACCGCGCTCAAGAACCTTAAAATACCGAAAATTGGGGGTACCGTTATATGGGGGGTACCAGAAAAAATTGACCTATATTTATAATTTTTAGTAGGGAGATTTGCTTCCCAATAAGAGCTCAAAGTACCAAATTTCAGCGAATTCGGTTGAAAAACACGCTCAGGAACCTCAAAATACCGAAAATTGGGGGGTACCCTTATATGGGAGCTATGCCTAAACGTGGACCGATATATCCCATCTTCGAACTTGACCTGCCTGCAGACAAAAGACAACTTTGTGCAACGGACATGGCTAGATCGTCTTAGAATTTTACCCTGATCAAGAATATATATACTTTATAGGGTCGGAAATGAATATTTCGATGTGTTACAAACGGAATGACAAAATTAATATACCCTCCATACTATGGTGGAGGGTATACTAATTTGAAACACCCCCACTCACTCTAATATTTGGTTGCATTCTATTAGAATAGCAAGAAAAAAAAATAATAACCAAACGCAAAAATATTTTCGTTTATTTATTACTTTTTCTTTGTTCAGAAAATTTTAAACCACATTTGTTAGATCAGGGTTCGGCAAATTATTATACCCTCTCTTTAGAGGGTAATCTTATATTAATTTTGTCATTCCGTTTGTAACACATCGAAATATTCATTTCCGTATAAAGTATATATATTCTTGATCAGGGTAAAATCTAAGACGATTACTATCCATGTCCGTCCGTCCGTCTGTTGTAATCACGCTATCTTCTGAAGGAATTGAGATAGGGTGCTGAAATTTTGCAAATCACATGTCTTTTGTCTGCAGGCAGGTCAAGTTCGAAGATGGGATATATCGGTCCACGTTTAGGCATAGCTCCCATATAAGGGTACCCCCCAATTTTCGGTATTTTGATTCCTGAGCGCGTTTTTCAACCGAATTCGCTGAAATTTGGTACTTTGAGCATCTTATATATTTTTATTTCTCTGTAGCAAATCTCCCTACTTAAAATTATAAATATAGGTCAATTTTTTCGGTTATCCCCCATATAACGGTACCCCCAATTTTCGGTATTTTAAGGTTCTTGACCGCGGTTTTCAACCAAATTCGCTGAAATTTGGTACTTTGAGCTGTTGTTGGGAAGCAAATCTCCCTACTAAAAATTATAAATATATCGTCCCTTTTTTCTGGGTAGTATAACGGTACCCCCAATTTTCGGAATTTTAAGGTTCTTGAGCGCGGTTTTCAACCGAATTCGCTGAAATTTGGTATATAGGGTTCTTATTGGGTAACAAATATTCCGTAAGGGGAGCTGTTGTTAACGTCCCCATTCAGTTGGACAGAACCGTTAATGTTCTTCCACGTACGGTTAATCAAACTGAAGTAGTTCAGGTATATCTCAAGCGTAGGTTAGAATATGAGCATAGTTTCATGACTGAAACAATCAGGCCAGCTAAAATTTTTCAGGCTGCAACATATCTCGTCGATACTGAATTGTATAGGAAGCACAACATTCGTATATCTGGCGATTGGCTTCGAAATATGAGTTCCAATGAAGAAGTTCCATTTGTGTCCGATATTGCAGATCAGGAAATTGTGTCTAACTTGATAAATAATACCACAGAACAAGATGAAGTTGACGAATTTAATCCTCAAGAAACTCTATTAGATAATAACCTTGTGGATAATATTCCTTTGCAGCGTATTTCAGTTGCTCCAGGTGAAGGGCAAAGACCTTTAGACATTTTAATGGATGAAGACTCGGAAGAGTTGTCATATCCTACAATATATTGCGGTATTAAACGTACCTGTAATGCCACAATTGGCAAAATAATAAAATCTGAAGTTCGGCGATATGACAGACGTTGTGCACGCGTTGACAAGATTTTATATTCCTATAAGAAACTAGAGTTTGCCCGCATTAAAAATAGCATATCTACATGTTTAAGAAAGAAATTTGGGGCAAGGCAATTGACAGCTGCTGAAATTTAGGTAGCATTGGATGATCATAATTCAAAACGTGGTTCTGACGGCTAGGTATGCAAAAATTACGTACTGTGTGCACATTTCGTAAAAAAATTAATAATTGAAATATTATAATTTAATAAGTGTTTTAAATTCGTGTACATATAAATAATAAAGATGCCTAGACTACGCAAGCAATCAGTACAACAGCGCCAACGATTAATTGCGATGCGAGTCAGCAACTACCGCGAAGAAAACCCCTCGGACATCCTTAGGAACGCACGTTCTTTATCAACCAGAAGACGGAATGCAGAATATCGCGAAGAAGAGCGTGAACGGGATCGCATCCAGCACCAAACAAGGAGGAGATCTTCATACAATCGAAGAATAGAGCAGCTACGTAATACAGCACAGCGTTTTACTCGTCGACAGGATGATGCATTAAGATTAGCCGAACAGGAGAGAAATACGATTGAGCACTCGCTTCGTCGTCAAGATGATGCGTACAGAATAGCCGAACAAGAACGAAACACGCAGCAGCACACGGTTCGTCGTCAGGATGTTACGTACCGCTTGGCGGAACAGGAGCGAGATACGCGTCTTCACTCGATTCGTCGTCAAGATGATGTATACAGATTGGCCGAACAACAGCGAAACACGCAGCAACACGGTTCGTCGTCAGGATGTTACGTACCGCTTGGCGGAACAGCAGCAGCACTCGGTTCGTCGTCAAGATGATGCATACAGATTGGCCGAACAAGAGCGAAACACGCAGCAACACGCTATTCGTCGTCAGGATGTTACGTACCGCTTGGCGGAACAGGAGCGAGATACACATCATCACTCGCTTCGTCGTCAGGATGATGCATACCGATTGGCCGAACAAGAGCGGAATACGATTGAACATTCGCTTCGTCGACAGGATGATGCTTACAGGATGGCCGAACAGGAGCGAAATACGGTTCAACGTTCGCTTCGTAGACAGGAATTGCAATATCGATTGGTCGAACAGCAGCGAGATACGCTTCAGCATTCGCTTCGTCGTCAGGATGCAACATATCGATCAATGGAACAGGAGAGAAACACGCGTGAACATATAGCTAGGAGGTCTGATTTATCATATCGCATATCCGAACAACGCCGAAATACGCAACAACACCGTGAAACCAGGAATTCTGCTCGTATTCAGTTGAACCAACTGAGGCTGATTAGGAACTGCCGCGTACGTATTCACCGAATGGATCCCATTAACCGTGAAAACCAGAATGCACGCCAAGCTGAGAGGAACGCAATTAGGAGACGAAACATTTCCCCGGAATCTCGAATGGAATTGCTACAAATGGATTGTGCAAGACACGAATCACGATTATTCGGTGAGTTTTTTAAAGTTATTAGAAATGGACCGACGGAAATTTGTATTTGTTGTGGGGGTCTCTGGTTTCCAAGTCAAGTTAAAGAACTTGTCAAGGACATTATTCTACAAAAATTCCCTAACATAAGTGAGGTGTTTTTATTATCTTCCAAATTTCCATCCGAAAATAATAAATACAAATTTTGTAATACTTGCCACAGAATTGTGAGTAGTGGAAATGTTCCCTCTATTTGCCTTTCTAAAGGCTTGTCATTTCCCGATATACCAGAAGAACTGAATGGACTAACGCCATTAGAAGAACGCTTTGTTTCACCAAGAATTCCATTTATGAGAATTGTTTCTCTTGGGTACAATCGTCAATGTGCCGTAAGGGGAGCTGTTGTTAACGTCCCCATTCAGTTGGACAGAACCGTTAATGTTCTTCCACGTACGGTTAATCAAACTGAAGTAGTTCAGGTATATCTCAAGCGTAGGTTAGAATATGAGCATAGTTTCATGACTGAAACAATCAGGCCAGCTAAAATTTTTCAGGCTGCAACATATCTCGTCGATACTGAATTGTATAGGAAGCACAACATTCGTATATCTGGCGATTGGCTTCGAAATATGAGTTCCAATGAAGAAGTTCCATTTGTGTCCGATATTGCAGATCAGGAAATTGTGTCTAACTTGATAAATAATACCACAGAACAAGATGAAGTTGACGAATTTAATCCTCAAGAAACTCTATTAGATAATAACCTTGTGGATAATATTCCTTTGCAGCGTATTTCAGTTGCTCCAGGTGAAGGGCAAAGACCTTTAGACATTTTAATGGATGAAGACTCGGAAGAGTTGTCATATCCTACAATATATTGCGGTATTAAACGTACCTGTAATGCCACAATTGGCAAAATAATAAAATCTGAAGTTCGGCGATATGACAGACGTTGTGCACGCGTTGACAAGATTTTATATTCCTATAAGAAACTAGAGTTTGCCCGCATTAAAAATAGCATATCTACATGTTTAAGAAAGAAATTTGGGGCAAGGCAATTGACAGCTGCTGACGCATTGGATGATCAGATAATTCAAAACCTGGTTCAACACGATGACGGCTATCACATTCTGAAAGGCATTCGTTCTTCTCCAGCCCATTGGGAAAGTGAAAAGAAAAAGGTTTTGGCAATGATAAGACAATTTGGCCTACCAACTTTCTTTATTACATTATCCGCTGCTGAATCTCAATGGCCAGAATTAATAGTGATTCTGGTAAAAATTGTCGAAGGTAATGACATTACTGAAGAAGAGGCAATGTCTTACAGTACGCAAAGGAAATATGAGCTTATACGAAGGGATCCGGTTACGTGTTCCAGATATTTTGACCAAAGGATTAGACATTTATTCAAACATTTTAAAACCAATGGCGGGGTATTCGAAGAACATCACGTTGTGAAACATTACTGGCGGATTGAATTTCAACAACGCGGTTCTCCGCATCTTCATGGTATTTATTGGTTACATAATGCACCACAATTAAATATTTCGGATACTACATCATTCCAACCCGTAATAAATTTTATTAACAAATTCATTACGACTGATTCCTCCAATATAAACGTCGAACCCTTCATCAACGTTCAGCGACACAATCATATTAGAGCATGTCAACGGGAAATAAGAGGCCAAATGTTTTGTCGTTTCCACATACCACACCCCCCAATGCAAACAACAGAAATCTTATTGCCTTTACCGGATGATATAAACCCTGATCAACTTAAACAACATAAAGACAATTTTGAGAAAATTCATACATTATTAAATGCAAATTTAACAAATATTGAAGAAAACGAGCTTCAAATATTTGAAAGATTTTTATCTGACAGTAGAATTGGAATGAGCCAAGAAGAATATATTATGGCAATAAGATCTTCAATAAGAAAACCTCAAGTTTTCTTGAAACGGACATTTAGGGATAGGTCAATAAATGCGTTCAACACAAAAATTTTATCAATGCAAAGATCAAACATGGATATTCAATTTGTGTTGGATGCATATGCCTGTATCTCATATATTGTCAATTATACCAATAAGTCAAATAGGGGAGTTTCCAGACTTTTACAAGAAGCTATTAATGAAATCAGAGGGGGCAACTATTCCGTCAAAGAAAGGCTACAACACATTGGAAATAAATTCATCAATGCTTCAGAAGTATCCGCACAAGAAGCATCTTATAATATACTTGTATGTGTATGTCGCAGTGTAGTTGCGCCGAGGTCTATATTAATAAATTTCCACCGGAAAAACGTGTCCGAATGATTAAGTCAAAGCGGGACTTACAAAACCTTGAAAGGGAATCCACTGACATTTTTAAATTAAATATTCTGGATCACTATATCCAACGTCCCGACATTTTAGAAAATATTTGCTTCGCACATTTCTCTGCATATTATAGTTATTCTAGGAAATTTAGAAAATCTCGATCTCAAGAAGAAGACGATGATTTCTTTGAGAATGATGATGCTAATTTAGATCAAGTTGGAGCTTATCCCTTGGAGAACAATCCGGCTATTATACGGTTTCCAACATTCAACGCTCATACAAACCGGAAGAAATATGCTGTATTTGCCTTGGAGAAATGAAGCAGAAGAAATATTGCAGAATGACAATGAAAATACTTGTCTGGTCCATAAAGATGTAATAGACGCAAATAGGTTGCAATTTGAAATGTTTAAAGCAGGCGAGTTGGAGGAAATATTAACAAATGTACAAGATGAACATAACATTACCGCTTATAATGGAGGCGATGTTGCTGCAACTCAAATGCTTGATGATGAATTTCGTGCATTGGCAATACCTGAAGTGGACACCGATTTGAATATTTTTGATGTTGAAGGTAACAGTGATACCGACAGAAGAGAGGATGTTCGATTTATAAAACTACCTCCCCTAATCAGCGAAAACGACCTTCTTGCCGATGTTAGAGCCCTTAATAACAAACAGCGAGCATACTTAAATCATATTCTTCAAAATGTAGTTGAGAAAGTAAATTTCTATGAATATGTAGGTGGTGGTGCTGGTGTTGGAAATAGCCGTTTAATTAGAGCCATTTATCAAACTATCACTCACAGACTCAACTCTGTTCCTGGTAGTAACCCAGATCTACCTAAAGTTTTATTAACCGCTCCAACTGGAAAAGCGGCATTTGGTATTGGAGGGTCCACATTGCATGCATTGTTTTCTCTTCCTGTAAACCAATTCTCGGGGGAACTACGTCCTCTTAGCAACGACACGGTTAACTCTATAATTGCAAAAATATTTAATTTGAAACTAATAATTATAGATGAAATAACTATGGTAGGATCGAGAATGCTGGGTTATCTTGACGCTCGACTAAAGCAAATATTTAAGAACGCTAATCCATTTGGTGGCATTTCAGTTCTAGCGTTTGGTGACTTTAAACAACTGATGGATTTTTAGTGACAACACCTCAAATCCATACGGAGCTATTGTTGGTTCTAGGTTGTGGGATCTTTTTCAGTTTTATGAGTTGACAGAAATAATGTGTCAAAGGGAAGACTTAGCTTTTGCACAAGCCCTTAACAGAATGTCAAATGGAGAAATGACATCTGAAGACGTGAACATATTTAAATCAAGAATCGTACATGATTCGAATGATGTTCCAATTGACGCAATTCATTTATTTATTTCCAATGAAGAAGTGGATAACTACAACATCATGAAATTAAATCAAATACCTTCAACATTATTCATTTCAAAAGCTCATGACGCTATTAAATGCAATACTTTGAATCCTGACCAGAGAATATGTATACTAAGCAATGTTGTAAAAATGAAGACTTCCGAGACACAAGGTCTCTGCTTTGAGTTGCATTTGAAACAATCAATTTGGTTGAAGTTTTCGGACGAAAATATTGGAAAAGAAGCGCGACGACAACAGCCTCATTGTTCAGAACCGTCTTGGACTCCGATTGAAAAGTGTATAAGATCATTTCAGTTCAAACGAAATAATGACATTTGCATAGAGCGTCGACAATTTCCTTTGGTTGTTGCCGAAGGTATCACGGTTCATAAGAGTCAAGGCGCAACATATGCGAAAGTTGCTGTGCACACTCGTAGCCGAATGACCAGAGCCGCTCTCTATGTTGCATGTAGTCGTGCCACAAATGCATCAGGATTGTTTATAATTGGATCGTTCAACCTTCCCAAAGCATTTCAAAACTCAGACCCGGTTAAAATTGAACTGGATAAATTAACCACCAATAAAAAATTGAAGTTAAACCACCACTTTCTAAATTCTGACGAAAAAGAAATAAAAATATTTTATCAAAATATTCAATGTTTTTGCGCTCACATTGAAGATATTAGTACCGATTGTACTCTTATAAATTCAAAACTCATTTGTTTGGTTGAAACATGGACTTTCCCACAAGAATCCTGTAGTATAATGGGATTTTCTGAGGTATGCCGAATTGACTGTCCTGGCAGGAAAAGAAATAAAAGTGCAATTATCATATTCAGCCAAACTGATATTGCGAATGACGTAAGAATACTTTTCAAAAGAGATTATAGTCAGGGATCTCAAACTTTTCAAGTCACCGCTATCAAATACAGAGATCTAGTATTAACGGTACTATACCGAAACCCCTCTTTTCCAGAAGCTAACTTTAGACAACTTCTATTTGAGTGTATTGATGCTATTAGATTAGAACACAACCCTGTGGTTTATGAAATATCTTTGAAGACATACATGTAGTCTAAATATGTCTTATTTTTGTTATGGCAATTGAATCCCCTTGGGGACATTCCAAAAAACTGTCAGTATACCTATGGTGGAGGGTATAAAAAGTTCGGCCCGGCCGAACTTAACGCCTTTTTCACTTGTTTTTACAATACTTTCAACTATAACTTTGCACGTCTTGAATGTAAACAATATTTCATTTTCGGGCAACTTTCATGAAAAATAGGAAAGAACAATTTTTATACCCTCCACCATAGTATGGAGGGTATATTAATTTTGTCATTCCGTTTGTAACTCATCGAAATATTCATTTCCGACCCTATAAAGTATATATATTCTTGATCAGGGTAAAAATCTAAGACGATCAAGCCTTGTCCGTCCGTCTGTTGTAATCACGCATTCTGTTGAAGGAATTGAGATAGGGTGCTGAAATTTTCGGTAGGGTTGTCTTTTGTCTGCAGGCAGGTCAAGTTCGAAGATGGGATATATTGGTCCACGTTTAGGTATAGCTCCCATATAACAGTACCCCCCAATTTTCGGTATTTTGGGATTCTTGAGCGCGTTTTTCAACCGAATACCGAACCGAAATTTGGTACATTGGGTCCTTATTGGGTAGTAAATGTATCCACAAAAAATTATCAATATAGGTCCATTTGTTCTTGTTGCCCCCATATAACGGTACCTCCTAATTTTCAGTATTTTGGGGGTGTTTGGTCGTATTTTGCCACCGAATTGGCTGTAATTTAGTATTTTGAGTTCTTAGTAGGTACCAAATCTCTCCACAAAAAATTATATATATAAGGGTACCGCCCAATTTTCGGTATTTTGGGGTTCTTGAGCGCGCTTTTCAACCGAATTCGCTGCAATTTGGTACATTGGGTTCATATTGGGTACCAAATATCTCTACTAAAAATTATAAATATCGGCCCACTTTTTTCTGGTTGCCCCCATATAAGAGTACCCCAAATTGTCGGTATTTTCAGGTTCTTGAGCGCGATTTTCAACCGAATTCGCTGAAATTTGGTACATTGGGTTCTTATTGGGTACCAAATATCTCAATTAAAAATTATAAATATCGGTCGTTTTTCATTTCAAATACCTGTTGGTATATCTGTGGTGGAGGATATCCAAAGTTCGGCCCGGCCGAACTTAACACTTTTTCACTTGTTTCTATCCATTCTGCAGCAGTAACATTGATTGCACTTACAAATTTTGTTATTTTCTTCTAAATTCGCCGGTTTTCATTTACTACATTTTTAATATATTACATGATTCAATACACTTTAGGTTTGTTGACTTCAAATATTGGCATCTTAATTTAACTTTGATTTGTATTATAGCTCGTTTGCTGTTTAGTTGCACTGTGATATCCTAATTGTTGGAATGTGAAACATTATATGTTTGACCCGATAACTCTTACATACTTAAGGTAAGGTCACACTAGGCAAATATGTGACTCAAATGTCTTTTATTTTGTTTGCCCAAAACGTCAAATTTGTGCACTCTTGATTTTGTGTTCACATTACACTCAAATATTTGACACACTTTGTTTGCTTAAACAGTGAGCAAATAATGTCAAATAATGAAATGGGAAAACATGTTTGACGTGTGGTTACATTGGAAAATATATTTGTACTATGAAACAGTTTGATCAAGCTGTCAGAAAGCATACATTTATTTGCCAGCGAATATTGAGAGGAATTATGGCCAACTTCGATTATTTTTTTAAATCCTATCGTATATTTTATGAGTTAATAATAAGGTAATTTATGTTCTAAATAATACAATATACGTCATCCCCTTACGGAATCAGATTATATATTAAATCGGATGTAACGTATATATGGAGGCTGTAGCTAGATCTTGCCATGATTTGAATTATCAATGAAACAATTTGCGATTAAGTTCAGACGTGCCGAACATTTTAATAACCACCGCCATATTAGATCCCATTTCTAATAAAATTTGGATTGTACTAAATGGGGCGGGACATTTATATGGTGAATATGTCAAAACTCCATGTTTGTCTAGACCATATGTCGAGATTTGAAAATTGTATGTGACGAGATAATTAACCATCTGAAAACCCGAAATACAAAATAAAGGTTTTTACTTAATATAAATCCCAAATGCAAATCACTCCCACATCGCTTCAAAATATGTTTAAAACCTACAACAGATCGAAAATCGGGCTTTGTCATTATATCGCAGCTACATATATACAAATGTTGACCTATGTTGAACATTGCGAGGCGGTGTCTTCCTCAAAAAGAATTCGAAATTCCAATATTAAGTTTATTCGGTTTGAAAGTGTACCTAGGGCCTGAAATTGTGTTTTCCACTCATAAAAAATGCCATATTTGATTGGATAAAGTGCCAAAAATGTTTAATTTTCAAACGAAATGAAGAAATTCCAACAATATAAATGCCAACACAATGAATTAATCAGCTGTTATTTTCCATTGTTTGTCCGTACAAAAATATTATATACAATACAAAATAAAGGTTTTTACTTAATATAAATCCCAAATGCAAACCACTCCCACATCGCTTCAAAATATGTTTAAAACCTACAACAGATCGAAAATCGGGCTTTGTCATTATATCGCAGCTACATATATACAAATGTTGACCTATGTTGAACATTGCGAGGCGGTGTCTTCCTCAAAAAGAATTCGAAATTCCAATATTAAGTTTATTCGGTTTGAAAGTGTACCTAGGGCCTGAAATTGTGTTTTCCACTCATAAAAAATGCCATATTTGATTGGATAAAGTGCCAAAAATGTTTTATTTTCAAACGAAATGAAGAAATTCCAACAATATAAATGCCAACACAATGAATTAATCAGCTGTTATTTTCCATTGTTTGTCCGTACAAAAATATTATAAGGGCAAAAAATGTTTGCCCAAAAATAAGGCAAATATTTGCTAGTCGGCGTTCACATTGTGAACACTAAAATTGAAGTTAAACCACCACTTTCTAAATTCTGACGAAAAAGAAATAAAAGTATTTTATCAAAATATTCAAAGTTTTTGCGCTCACATTGAAGATATTAGTACCGATTGTACTCTTATAAATTCAAAACTCATTTGTTTGGTTGAAACATGGACTTTCCCACAAGAATCCTGTAGTATAATGGGATTTTCTGAGGTATGCCGAATTGACTGTCCTGGCAGGAAAAGAAATAAAAGTGCAATTATCATATTCAGCCAAACTGATATTGCGAATGACGTAAGAATACTTTTCAAAAGAGATTATAGTCAGGGATCTCAAACTTTTCAAGTCACCGCTATCAAATACAGAGATCTAGTATTAACGGTACTATACCGAAACCCCTCTTTTCCAGAAGCTAACTTTAGACAACTTCTATTTGAGTGTATTGATGCTATTAGATTAGAACACAACCCTGTGGTTTATGAAATATCTTTGAAGACATACATGTAGTCTAAATATGTCTTATTTTTGTTATGGCAATTGAATCCCCTTGGGGACATTCCAAAAAACTGTCAGTATACCTATGGTGGAGGGTATAAAAAGTTCGGCCCGGCCGAACTTAACGCCTTTTTCACTTGTTTTTACAATACTTTCAACTATAACTTTGCACGTCTTGAATGTAAACAATATTTCATTTTCGGGCAACTTTCATGAAAAATAGGAAAGAACAATTTTTATACCCTCCACCATAGTATGGAGGGTATATTAATTTTGTCATTCCGTTTGTAACTCATCGAAATATTCATTTCCGACCCTATAAAGTATATATATTCTTGATCAGGGTAAAAATCTAAGACGATCAAGCCTTGTCCGTCCGTCTGTTGTAATCACGCATTCTGTTGAAGGAATTGAGATAGGGTGCTGAAATTTTGCGTAGGGTTGTCTTTTGTCTGCAGGCAGGTCAAGTTCGAAGATGGGATATATTGGTCCACGTTTAGGTATAGCTCCCATATAACAGTACCCCCCAATTTTCGGTATTTTGGGGTTCTTGAGCGCGTTTTTCAACCGAATACCGAACCGAAATTTGGTACATTGGGTCCTTATTGGGTAGTAAATGTATCCACAAAAAATTATCAATATAGGTCCATTTGTTCTTGTTGCCCCCATATAACGGTACCTCCTAATTTTCAGTATTTTGGGGGTGTTTGGTCGTATTTTGCCACCGAATTGGCTGTAATTTAGTATTTTGAGTTCTTAGTAGGTACCAAATCTCTCCACAAAAAATTATATATATAAGGGTACCGCCCAATTTTCGGTATTTTGGGGTTCTTGAGCGCGCTTTTCAACCGAATTCGCTGCAATTTGGTACATTGGGTTCATATTGGGTACCAAATATCTCTACTAAAAATTATAAATATCGGCCCACTTTTTTCTGGTTGCCCCCATATAAGAGTACCCCAAATTGTCGGTATTTTCAGGTTCTTGAGCGCGATTTTCAACCGAATTCGCTGAAATTTGGTACATTGGGTTCTTATTGGGTACCAAATATCTCAATTAAAAATTATAAATATCGGTCGTTTTTCATTTCAAATACCTGTTGGTATATCTGTGGTGGAGGATATCCAAAGTTCGGCCCGGCCGAACTTAACACTTTTTCACTTGTTTCTATCCATTCTGCAGCAGTAACATTGATTGCACTTACAAATTTTGTTATTTTCTTCTAAATTCGCCGGTTTTCATTTACTACATTTTTAATATATTACATGATTCAATACACTTTAGGTTTGTTGACTTCAAATATTGGCATCTTAATTTAACTTTGATTTGTATTATAGCTCGTTTGCTGTTTAGTTGCACTGTGATATCCTAATTGTTGGAATGTGAAACATTATATGTTTGACCCGATAACTCTTACATACTTAAGGTAAGGTCACACTAGGCAAATATGTGACTCAAATGTCTTTTATTTTGTTTGCCCGTCAAAACGTCAAATTTGTGCACTCTTGATTTTGTGTTCACATTACACTCAAATATTTGACACACTTTGTTTGCTTAAACAGTGAGCAAATAATGTCAAATAATGAAATGGGAAAACATGTTTGACGTGTGGTTACATTGGAAAATATATTTGTACTATGAAACAGTTTGATCAAGCTGTCAGAAAGCATACATTTATTTGCCAGCGAATATTGAGAGGAATTATGGCCAACTTCGATTATTTTTTTAAATCCTATCGTATATTTTATGAGTTAATAATAAGGTAATTTATGTTCTAAATAATACAATATACGTCATCCCCTTACGGAATCAGATTATATATTAAATCGGATGTAACGTATATATGGAGGCTGTAGCTAGATCTTGCCAGGATTTGAATTATCAATGAAACAATTTGCGATTAAGTTCAGACGTGCCGAACATTTTAATAACCACCGCCAAATTAGATCCCATTTCTAATAAAATTTGGATTGTACTAAATGGGGCGGGACATTTATATGGTGAATATGTCAAAATTCCATGTTTGTCTAGACCATATGTCGAGATTTGAAAATTGTATGTGACGAGATAATTAACCATCTGAAAACCCGAAATACAAAATAAAGGTTTTTACTTAATATAAATCCCAAATGCAAACCACTCCCACATCGCTTCAAAATATGTTTAAAACCCACAACAGATCGAAAATCGGGCTTTGTCATTATATCGCAGCTACATATATACAAATGTTGACCTATGTTGAACATTGCGAGGCGGTGTCTTCCTCAAAAAGAATTCGAAATTCCAATATTAAGTTTATTCGGTTTGAAAGTGTACCAGCTTTTCGACGTCGAGTTTCCGTGTTGTGTTAGATCGCAACTTTTCTGCTACATTAAGACGGGTGCGTACCATGGCTACCACAAGGTAATGGTCCGAATCGATATTCGCTCCTCGGATCGATCGGACTTCTAAAGCACTGGATGAGTGCCTTCCGTCTATCACAACATGATCAATTTGATTTCTCGTTGCTTGATCAGGAGAGATCCAGGTGGCCTTGTGTATATAGAGATGCTAGAATCTGGTGCTGCTAACTACCATGTTTTTTTTCAGTCGAGAAGTCAATCAACCTCATGCCATTGTCTGATGTTTCTTCATGAAGGCTGAATTTTCCGATGGTGGGCCAAAGATATCCGCAATTCCTCATCTACTGGAGTGAATCTGGAGACGAGGTCTTTTATTCTCCTATAAACCATAAATCCGCAGCCAAATTCATGTCTCGTTTCATGGCATTATAATACAGAGCGTATTCATCAGATTTATTTACGCCAGTCCCATTCCATCGCATTTCCTGTAAGGCAATAATATCGGCTTTGTACAACGTGCGCACATTCCAAGTGTAGATTCGCAGATCGTGGACCTATGTACGTTTGCGGGGGTCGTCAACATTAGGGGGGTTTGGTTTCCATTTTCTTTGCTTTTTCATAGTAGGTTAAATTTTCCGAGAGTGGGCAAATAATGCGACGCCTCAACCCAATCCTTGAAACTGAGGTTTGTAAGGTTATAATCATGATATAAACCTTTGCTTGTTATCTATCATCCCCTATGGCACCCATAACTTACGTATGGGAAATTACAAAAATCTTTTAAATTCCTTGAAACTGAGGTTTGTAAGCTTATAACTCGCGAAATATGAATATATTGCATATAATTTAAATTCATTTCTATAAAATGAAGTGTTCTTGTCAAATACTTAAAATATTGGTAATAAATAATAAGTTGGTTGGAAGCTGTGATGGTGGTAATGTAGAAAAATGGGTAAAAAAGGGTTGAAGCCAACGAGTTTTTTTTGTGTTCGTTCCTGATTTGTGGCTAAACTACACAACGCACGCATATGTGATCGTTGACTAAGTTGCAGAATACCCCATGTACAATATGGTTCTAACATATGATTTTTCAATATAATTACTGCATCCACGCAAAAAGGATGCTGACATTTTGAAGCGATTTTTCGGTGTTTTTTGAATTTTTCTTATAATCAAGACGCGCAACCAGATAATGGACTAAACTGATTATAGGATTTTTAGAACTCGTGATGTTGCTACGTTTAGTGTATATTTCATGAATGTGCTCACCGTAACTTCTTTGCAATTGGATTCCAAACATGAAAATTTGGTGCGTAAATTTTTTTTAAAAACCTGTTTTTTGAGTCTAAATTTAAGAAGGTCCACTCAAATGGCTTTGAACCCCACATGAGGGACCACACTATCAAACAAGAAAAATTTGGGCAAGAGTGCCACTCAAAAGTGTTAGTGTGTACACCACTTTAGGTTTGTTGACTGTAAGTAATGACGTTTTAAATAAACTTTGATTTGAAATTTGGATGCTTTCGAGTTTCAGCGACAAAATTAAAATTAATATTATTTACATGTTTTCAAATATTTTATAAATTGAATTTGGTTTGGCGATCTCCTTTTTTCACAAACTTCAAGAAGAAAAATTCAATTTTTTTAGGCTGCGATGGGAACTAATTGCCGCAGGCAACTAGTCACCGAGCACCTGGTGTAGTGTTTGGTTGCACTGTTGTATCCAAATGTTTGGAATGTGAAACATTGTATGTTTCGCCAGATAACTTACATGTATATGTAACAGTGTTACATTTTCGGGAAACGTTGCAGATGTATACGGTCTCTTTAGCAGCTTGGCAACATACGATTTCATAAAAAATAGCAACGAACTTTTATCAGCAGCAGTAAACATTGTACAAAATAATTTTGCACTTTTTACAAATTCGTTCATTTCATATATTTTGTGAAACTTTGTGGTTCGATTCCAAATACAATTTTTTTAAGAAATAACGTATTTGATTTTCCTATTGCTTCACTAGACGCGTGTTTTTGTTGCCTCTATTTATAATACATTACATGTTTTTTGAGCGTTTATCATCGAACCAACAGGACATCGGTAAACTTCAGATGCACTTCCTCCTTGAGCTACTAACCATCCTAATCTTATTTTTTAATAAAGAAATAAAAAAATTAATAATCTGGTCAAAATGTTATATATTAAGCATGTAATTGAGAATATGGTATAAACTTCAGCATTTTAAGTTTTGAGAATTTTGACATACATTGGGATTAAAGGTAAGAAAAAACAATATATTCAAGTTTATCAATTGATCGAACATATTCCACCAAACATTTTTCAGGAGAAGTTTTGATCTAACTACTCGTATTTCAAAAGATAATTACTATTTTTTTTATCACATACGATTCATACGATTCTCCAACTTTTTATGTTTTTCTCAAAATTTTCTTTTGGTAAAACTCTTCCCACTGCATTAAAAATAATCGAAGGAGAAATGTATTTGAGTAACCATAAAGGCACATAAAAGTTAGACACCTAGAGCATCTAATGCGCAATTGTCTCCATGTAGGATTCAAATTATATATATACATCCCCAATATAAGCTAAATATAGCTAAATTGTTGAGGTATTTGTAATGGGTATTTTGTATATTCTATGTATATGTATTGAAATTTTTCACAAATAAAGCTGGTTTTATTTCCTATTTAGAATACGTTGAAGTTTCAGCCATTATCGCGTGGTATATATGTTTTATTTCCTATTTAGAATACGTTGAAGTTTCAGCCATGATCGCGTGGTATATATGTCATGTATTGGTTTTATAATATAAAAAATTGGCTCACCACTATTGTGCGTTTTTAAACCTCCATATATTTGGCATAGTACGATGTTATGTACTTTTGAAAGTAGTAACACATACCGTATACATTGTCTTTAATTCGGTATTTCATGTAGGATATGGAACTTCTCTGTAAATTGTAGGTATAGTATCACTTTATGGTATATATCCCACATAATGGTAGGCAAATCGGTCCAGCCGTTCCTTCAAAATAGGTTTTGCAAGATTTTCGCGGATTTTTCTCAACATGTTCTTTCATAAAAGCTTTCCCACTTAAATTGCAGGCAACTGAAAGAAATTTTGAATCAAATCGGTGCCGCCGTTCCCAATTGATGAGGTACTATACATTTTACATCACTTTTATAAATAGACTAGCAGACCCGGCAAACGTTGTTTTGCCTATTCAGAATTGCATCAATATAGGGTTGGTAAAAATGAACGAATTCATAAAAAAAATATATTTCAGAAACTATTTACCATAAAATTTGCGTCAAATTTCCACAATCAAAAAAATATGCATAATATTTTCCTCATGACGGTAAACCTTCATTTGCTGATACTCCAGTATATTAAGTAATATTGTTATTGTTATTAAATTATGTCAGTATGTGTGGTAATTAAGTTTATCAATTGATCGAACATTTTCCACGAAACATTTTTCAGGAGAAGGTCAAGTTTTGATCTAACTACTCGTATTTCAAAAGATAATTACTATTTTTTTTATCACATACGATTCATAAGTCCTTTAAAAGGTGTGTTGTATTCAATTTCACAAATCTCCAACTTTTTATGTTTTTCTCAAAATTTTCTTTTGGTAAAACTCTTCCCTACTCTAAGTTAGACACCTAGAGCATCTAATGCGCAATTGTCTCCATGTAGGATTCAAATTATATATATATATATATACTTCCCCAATATAAGCTAAATTTAGCTAAATTGTTGAGGTATTTGTAATGGGCATTTTGGTATATTATATGTATATGTATTGAAATATTTCACAAATAAAGCTGGTTTTATTTCCTATTTAGAATACGTTGAAGTTTCAGCCAATGATCGCGTGGTATATATATCATGTATTGGTTTTATAATATAAAAAAATGGCTCACCATTATTGTGCGTTTTTAAACCTCCATATATTTGGCATAGTACGATGTTATGTACTTTTGAAAGTAGTAACACATACCGTATACATTGTCTTTAATTTGGCATTTCATGTAGGATATGGAACTTCTCTGTAAATTGTAGGTATAGTATCACTTTATGGTATATATCCCACATAATGGTAGGCAAATCGGTCCAGCCGTTCCTTCAAAATAGGTTTTGCAAGATTTTCGCGGATTTTTCTCAACATGTTCTTTCATAAAAGCTTTCCCACTTAAATTGCAGGCAACTGAAAGAAATTTTGAATCAAATCGGTGCCGCCGTTCCCAATTGATGAGGTACTATACATTTTACATCACTTTTATAAATAGACTAGCAGACCCGGCAAACGTTGTTTTGCCTATTCAGAATTGCATCAATATAGGGTTGGTAAAAATGAACGAATTCTTGGAAAATATATTTCAGAAACTATTTACCAAAAAATTTGCGTCAAATTTCCACAATCAAAAAATATGCATAATATTTTCCTCATGACGGTAAACCTTCATTTGCTGATACTCCAGTATATTAAGTAATATTGTTATTGTTATTAAATTATGTCAGTATGTGTGGTAATTAAGTTTATCAATTGATCGAACATATTCCACCAAACATTTTTCAGGAGAAGGTCAAGTTTTGATCTAACTACTCGTATTTCAAAAGATAATTACTATTTTTTTATCACATACGATTCATAAGTCCTATAAAAGGTGTGTTGTATTCAATTTCACAAATGTCCAACTTTTTATGTTTTCCTCAAAATTTTCTTTTGGTAAAACTCTTCCCACTTCATTAAAAATAATCGAAGGAGAAATGTATTTAGGAACCATAAAGGCACATATAAGTTAGACACCTAGAGCATCTAATGCGCAATTGTCTCCATGTAGGATTCAAATTATATATATACACTTCCCCAATATAAGCTAAATACAGCTAAATTGTTGAGGTATTTGTAATGGGCATTTTGGTATATTCTATGTATATGTATTGAAATTTTTCACAAATAAAGCTGGTTTTATTTCCTATATAGAATACGTTGAAGTTTCAGCCAATGATCGCGTGGTATATATGTCATGTATTGGTTTTATAATATAAAAAATTGGCTCACCATTATTGTGCGTTTTTAAACCTCCATATATTTGGCATAGTACGATGTTATGTACTTTTGAAAGTAGTAACACATACCGTATACATTGTCTTTAATTCGGTATTTCATGTAGGATAGGGAACTTCTCTGTAAATTGTAGGTATAGTATCACTTTATGGTATATATCCCACATAATGGTAGGCAAATCGGTCCAGCCGTTCCTTCAAAATAGGTTTTGCAAGATTTTCGCGGATTTTTCTCAACATGTTCTTTCATAAAAGCTTTCCCACTTAAATTGCAGGCAACTGAAAGAAATTTTGAATCAAATCGGTGCCGCCGTTCCCAATTGATGAGGTACTATACATTTTACATCACTTTTATAAATAGATTTAAATACATTTTTGTTCAATTTGATAGGGTATTATTTTTTCGTTTGACTCCCACGCGCTTTTTACGAAAACAGGTTATGTATGAGTCGGTGTCGGAATACATAACATCGGCACATACCGATTAAGCATCCAATATTTAATCGGGCAAAACACAAAGTCGCGTCATCTATCGGACGAACTTAAAATTAAATACAAAAACACTACTCACACCCCATAGGACATATACGTAAAGTTTGGTCTAAATCGGTGCAGTAATTCTTGAAATATAGTGAAAAAACACAAAAAAACTAAAGATTGCGCCATCGGTCAGATGAACTTCAAACTACACAGAAACACTCCTCATGCCCCATAGAGGCTGTATACACAATTTGGTAAAAATCGGTGCAGTAGTTTTTGAGTTTAGCGATCACGAACATACACGTAATTTTTATATATATAGAGATTTAAATACATTTTTCTTCAATTTGATAGGGAATTATTTTTTCGTTTGACTCCCACGCGCTTTTCGCGAAAACAGGTTATGTATGAGTCGGTGTCGGAATACATAACATCGGCACATACCGATTAAGCATCCAATATTTAATCGGGCAAAACACAAAGAAGCTATGTATCGCGCCATCTATCGGACGAACTTAAAATTAAACACAAAAACACTACTCACACCTCATAGGACATATACGTAAAGTTTGGTCTAAATCGGTGCAGTAATTCTTGAAATATAGTGAAAAAACACAAAAAACTAAATATTGCGCCATCTGTCGGATGAACTTTAAACTACACAGAAACACTCCTCATGCCCCATAGAGGCTGTATACACAATTTTGGTAAAAATCGGTGCAGTAGTTTTTGAGTTTAGCGATCACGAACATACACTTAATTTTTATATATATAGAGATTTAAATACATTTTTCTTCAATTTGATAGGGTATTATTTTTTCGTTTGACTCCCACGCGCTTTTTACGAAAACAGGTTATGTATGAGTCGGTGTCGGAATACATAACATCGGCACATACCGATTAAGCATCCAATATTTAATCGGGCAAAACACAAAGAAGCTATATATCGCGTCATCTATCGGACGAACTTAAAATTAAATACAAAAACACTACTCACACCCCATAGGACATATACGTAAAGTTTGGTCTAAATCGGTGCAGTAATTCTTGAAATATAGTGAAAAAACACAAAAAAACTAAAGATTGCGCCATCGGTCAGATGAACTTCAAACTACACAGAAACACTCCTCATGCCCCATAGAGGCTGTATACACAATTTGGTAAAAATCGGTGCAGTAGTTTTTGAGTTTAGCGATCACGAACATACACGTAATTTTTATATATATAGAGATTTAAATACATTTTTCTTCAATTTGATAGGGAATTATTTTTTCGTTTGACTCCCACGCGCTTTTCACGAAAACAGGTTATGTATGAGTCGGTGTCGGAATACATAACATCGGCACATACCGATTAAGCATCCAATATTTAATCGGGCAAAACACAAAGAAACTATGTATCGCGCCATCTATCGGACGAACTTAAAATTAAACACAAAAACACTACTCACACCTCATAGGACATATACGTAAAGTTTGGTCTAAATCGGTGCAGTAATTCTTGAAATATAGTGAAAAAACACAAAAAACTAAATATTGCGCCATCTGTCGGATGAACTTTAAACTACACAGAAATACTCCTCATGTCCATAGAGGCTGTATACACAATATTGGTAAAAATCGGTGCAGTAGTTTTTGAGTTTAGCGATCACGAACATACACTTAATTTTTATATATATAGAGATTAATAATTATTTATTTTAATAAAAACCAACTTCGTTAGCGGAAAATATTGTGGGAAAACCCCTACAATATTACAATCTTACAACTCAACAGTGCTCCTATATCCAGACTTATCGGTTCAACCAAATCCAAATAGTATCAAATTTAGTACACAGTAGAACGAATTTCCAAAATTTCCTACATACCCCAATCCTACACTCCTACAGTGATCCTGAATCCAAGTTTCAGGATTCCAACGTTATCGTTTAACCCATAATTCAAATAGTACCAAATTTAGTACACAGTAGTACGAATTTCCAAAACTTCCTACTTACGAATATATTTGTTGTACAACAAGCATTTGAGGGTACGAACTAGTAAATCATAACAAAATGCAAAATAACTGTTTGGAACTATTTGTCTTTTGATGAATAGAGAGAGTTTATCAATACAGAGCATAACAGAACTGTTATACTCATTCTCTCATGTATACCAGTAGTAACAGATAAGTATTTGGTGTACTTGTTTTTACAATACTTTCAACTATAACTTTGCACGTCTTGAATGTAAACAATATTTCATTTTCGGGCAACTTTCATGAAAAATAGGAAAGAACAATTTTTATACCCTCCACCATAGTATGGAGGGTATATTAATTTTGTCATTCCGTTTGTAACTCATCGAAATATTCATTTCCGACCCTATAAATATATATATTCTAGATCAGGGTAAAAATCTAAGACGATCTAGCCTTGTGCGTCCGTCTGTTGTAATCACGCATTCTGTTGAAGGAATTGAGATAGGGTGTTGAAATTTTGCGTAGGGTTGTCTTTTGTCTGCAGGCAGGTCAAGTTCGAAGATGGGATATATTGGTCCACGTTTAGGTATAGCTCCCATATAACAGTACCCCCCAATTTTCGGTATTTTGGAGTTCTTGAGCGCGTTTTTCAACCGAATACCGAACCGAAATTTGGTACATTGGGTCCTTATTGGGTAGTAAATGTATCCACAAAAAATTATAAATATAGGTCCACTTTTTCTTGTTGCCCCCATATAACGGTACCTCCTAATTTTCAGTATTTTGGGGGTGTTTGGTCGTATTTTGCCACCGAAGTGGCTGTAATTTAGTATTTTGAGTTCTTAGTAGGTACCAAATCTCTCCACAAAAAAATTATAAATATAGGTAATTTTTTTCCGATATTCCCCATATAGGGGTACCGCCCAATTTTCGGTATTTTGGGGTTCTTGAGCGCGCTTTTCAACCGAATTCGCTGCAATTTGGTACATTGGGTTCATATTGGGTACCAAATATCTCTACTAAAAATTATAAATATCGGCCCACTTTTTTCTGGTTGCCCCCATATAAGAGTACCCCAAATTGTCGGTATTTTCAGGTTCTTGAGCGCGATTTTCAACCGAATTCGCTGAAATTTGGTACATTGGGTTCTTATTGGGTACCAAATATCTCAATTAAAAATTATAAATATCGGTCGTTTTTCATTTCAAATACCTGTTGGTATATCTGTGGTGGAGGATATCCAAAGTTCGGCCCGGCCGAACTTAACACTTTTTCACTTGTTTCTATCCATTCTGCAGCAGTAACATTGATTGCACTTACAAATTTTGCTATTTTCTTCTAAATTCGCCGGTTTTCATTTACTACATTTTTAATATATTACATGATTCAATACACTTTAGGTTTGTTGACTTCAAATATTGGCATCTTAATTTAACTTTGATTTGTATTATAGCTCGTTTGCTGTTTAGTTGCACTGTGATATCCTAATTGTTGGAATGTGAAACATTATATGTTTGACCCGATAACTCTTACATACTTAAGGTAAGGTCACACTAGGCAAATATGTGACTCAAATGTCTTTTATTTTGTTTGCCCAAAACGTCAAATTTGTGCACTCTTGATTTTGTGTTCACATTACACTCAAATATTTGACACACTTTGTTTGCTTAAACAGTGAGCAAATAATGTCAAATAATGAAATGGGAA
The DNA here is from genome assembly GCF_032173495.1 of Musca vetustissima. Lineage (NCBI taxonomy): Eukaryota > Metazoa > Arthropoda > Insecta > Diptera > Muscidae > Musca > Musca vetustissima. The sequence goes on along the minus strand of NW_026877879.1, from coordinate 211,064 downwards.
AACATGTTTGACGTGTGGTTACATTGGAAAATATATTTGTACCATGAAACAGTTTGATCAAGCTGTCAGAAAGCATACATTTATTTGCCAGCGAATATTGAGAGGAATTATGGCCAACTTCGATTATTTTTTTAAATCCTATCGTATATTTTATGAGTTAATAATAAGGTAATTTATGTTCTAAATAATACAATATACGTCATCCCCTTACGGAATCAGATTATATATTAAATCGGATGTAACGTATATATGGAGGCTGTAGCTAGATCTTGCCAGGATTTGAATTATCAATGAAACAATTTGCGATTAAGTTCAGACGTGCCGAACATTTTAATAACCACCGCCAAATTAGATCCCATTTCTAATAAAATTTGGATTGTACTAAATGGGGCGGGACATTTATATGGTGAATATGTCAAAATTCCATGTTTGTCTAGACCATATGTCGAGATTTGAAAATTGTATGTGACGAGATAATTAACCATCTGAAAACCCGAAATACAAAATAAAGGTTTTTACTTAATATAAATCCCAAATGCAAACCACTCCCACATCGCTTCAAAATATGTTTAAAACCCACAACAGATCGAAAATCGGGCTTTGTCATTATATCGCAGCTACATATATACAAATGTTGACCTATGTTGAACATTGCGAGGCGGTGTCTTCCTCAAAAAGAATTCGAAATTCCAATATTAAGTTTATTCGGTTTGAAAGTGTACCAGCTTTTCGACGTCGAGTTTCCGTGTTGTGTTAGATCGCAACTTTTCTGCTACATTAAGACGGGTGCGTACCATGGCTACCACAAGGTAATGGTCCGAATCGATATTCGCTCCTCGGATCGATCGGACTTCTAAAGCACTGGATGAGTGCCTTCCGTCTATCACAACATGATCAATTTGATTTCTCGTTGCTTGATCAGGAGAGATCCAGGTGGCCTTGTGTATATAGAGATGCTAGAATCTGGTGCTGCTAACTACCATGTTTTTTTTCAGTCGAGAAGTCAATCAACCTCATGCCATTGTCTGATGTTTCTTCATGAAGGCTGAATTTTCCGATGGTGGGCCAAAGATATCCGCAATTCCTCATCTACTGGAGTGAATCTGGAGACGAGGTCTTTTATTCTCCTATAAACCATAAATCCGCAGCCAAATTCATGTCTCGTTTCATGGCATTATAATACAGAGCGTATTCATCAGATTTATTTACGCCAGTCCCATTCCATCGCATTTCCTGTAAGGCAATAATATCGGCTTTGTACAACGTGCGCACATTCCAAGTGTAGATTCGCAGATCGTGGACCTATGTACGTTTGCGGGGGTCGTCAACATTAGGGGGGTTTGGTTTCCATTTTCTTTGCTTTTTCATAGTAGGTTAAATTTTCCGAGAGTGGGCAAATAATGCGACGCCTCAACCCAATCCTTGAAACTGAGGTTTGTAAGGTTATAATCATGATATAAACCTTTGCTTGTTATCTATCATCCCCTATGGCACCCATAACTCACGTATGGGAAATTACAAAAATCTTTTAAATTCCTTGAAACTGAGGTTTGTAAGCTTATAACTCGCGAAATATGAATATATTGCATATAATTTAAATTCATTTCTATAAAATGAAGTGTTCTTGTCAAATACTTAAAATATTGGTAATAAATAATAAGTTGGTTGGAAGCTGTGATGGTGGTAATGTAGAAAAATGGGTAAAAAAGGGTTGAAGCCAACGAGTTTTTTTGTGTTCGTTCCTGATTTGTGGCTAAACTACACAACGCACGCATATGTGATCGTTGACTAAGTTGCAGAATACCCCATGTACAATATGGTTCTAACATGTGATTTTTCAATATAATTACTGCATCCACGCAAAAAGGATGCTGACATTTTGAAGCGATTTTTCGGTGTTTTTTTGAATTTTTCTTATAATCAAGACGCGCAACCAGATAATGGACTAAACTGATTATAGGATTTTTAGAACTCGTGATGTTGCTTCGTTTAGTGTATATTTCATGAATGTGCTCACCGTAGCTTCTTTGCAATTGGATTCCAAACATGAAAATTTGGTGCGTAAATTTTTTTTAAAAAAACTGTTTTTTGAGTCTAAATTTAAGAAGGTCCACTCAAATGGCTTTGAACCCCACATGAGGGACCACACTATCAAACAAGAAAAATTTGGGCAAGAGTGCCACTCAAAAGTGTTAGTGTGTACACCACTTTAGGTTTGTTGACTGTAAGTAATGACGTTTTAAATAAACTTTGATTTGAAATTTGGACGCTTTCGAGTTTCAGCGACAAAATTAAAATTAATATTATTTACATGTTTTCAAATATTTTATAAATTGAATTTGGTTTGGCGATCTCCTTTTTTCACAAACTTCAAGAAGAAAAATTCAATTTTTTTTTAGGCTGCGATGGGAACTAATTGCCGCAGGCAACTAGTCACCGAGCACCTGGTGTAGTGTTTGGTTGCACTGTTGTATCCAAATGTTTGGAATGTGAAACATTGTATGTTTCGCCAGATAACTTACATGTATATGTAACAGTGTTACATTTTCGGGAAACGTTGCAGATGTATACGGTCTCTTTAGCAGCTTGGCAACATACGATTTCATAAAAAATAGCAACGAACTTTTATCAGCAGCAGTAAACATTGTACAAAATAATATTGCACTTTTTACAAATTCGTTCATTTCATATATTTTGTGAAACTTTGTGGTTCGATTCCAAATACAATTTTTTTAAGAAATAAAATATTTGATTTTCCTATTGCTTCACTAGACGCGTGTTTTTGTTGCCTCTATTTATAATACATTACATGTTTTTTGAGCGTTTATCATCGAACCAACAGGACATCGGTAAACTTCAGATGCACTTCCTCCTTGAGCTACTAACCATCCTAATCTTATTTTTTAATAAAGAAATAAAAAAAATTAATAATCTGGTCAAAATGTTATATATTAAGCATGTAATTGAGAATATGGTATAAACCTCAGCATTTTAAGTTTTGTGAATTTTGACATACATTGGGATTAAAGGTAAGAAAAAACAATATACCGCACACTGGAATACTAAATTGTGGTTGGTTAGAATGATCCATCTATACAATTTCAAATGCTGCCAAAAGGAATTTTAGGGATTTCAATTCTACTTTCGTACCAAAGATTATTCTCAACAAGTGAAAACGCGTTAAGTTCGGCCGGGCCGAACTTTGGATACCCTCCACCACAGGTATACCGACAGGTATTTGAAATGAAAAACTGGACCGATATTTATAATATTTAATAGAGATATTTGATACCCAAAAAGAACCCAATGTATCAAATTTCAAATCACGCTCAAGAACCTCAAAATACCGAAAATTTGTGGTGTTTTTATATGGGGGTTATCAGAAAAAGTGGGCCGATATTTATAATTTTTAGTAGAAATATTTGGTATCCAATATGAACCCAATGTACCTAATTGCAGCGAATTCGGTTGAAAAGCGCGCTCAAGAACCTCAAAATACCGAAAATTGGGCGGTACCCTTATATGGGGGATATCCGAAAAAATTTACCTATATTTATAATTTTTTGTGGAGAGATTTGGTACCTACTAAGAACTCAAAATACTAAATTACAGCCAATTCGGTGGAAAAATACGATAAAAACCTACAAAATACTGAAAATTAGGAGGTACCGTTATATGGGGCAACAAGAAAAAGTGGACCTATATTTATAATTTTTGTGGATACGTTTACTACCCAATGTACCAACTTTCAGCGTATTCGGTTGAAAAACGCGCTCAAGAACCCCAAAATACCGAAAATTGGGGGGTACTGTTATATGGGAGCTATACCTAAACGTGGACCAATATATCCCATCTTCGAACTTGACCTGCCTGCAGACAAAAGACAACCCTACGCATAATTTCAGCACGCTATCTCAAGTCCTTTAAAAAATTGCGTGATTACAACAGACGGACGGACAAGGCTAGATCGTCTTAGATTTTTACCCTGATCAAGAATATATATACTTTATAGGGTCGGAAATGAATATTTCGATGAGTTACAAACGGAATGACAAAATTAATATACCCTCCATACTATGGTGGAGGGTATAAAAATGATGAACAAGAATATAAATTCTTAATTTACAACAACCACAAAAAGTATGCAGACGATACTTATGCGGTATACACACTAGCAATGATGAATGACAAACATGAGAGACCACACTATCAAACAAGCAAAATTTGGGCAAATTGACTTTTGTCAGCGACAAAATTAATATTATTCATATGTGTATGTTTTTCAATATTTTATAAATTTAGTTTGGTTTGGCGATCCTCTTTCACAAACTTCATAATATTGGGAACTTGGTGCTGTCGAGTGTCTTCCGTATTGTTTAGTTGAGGTTGCTGTCGACGTACCCTCTTTCTGCTTCTGCGTAGTTGTTCGTTGTTAGAACGAGGCAGTTTTACGGTCACTTATAGAGTTGGGTAGTTCCGGAACCAACTAGTTCATTGCAACTATTCCGAGATAGGAACGATCGCAACTATTTCCAGCTCTTTAATTACTAAAGTTCTTTTTTGATCTCGTTCCTTTTTGATTCCGTTCTTTTATCCGACCTCATTTCTTTTCATACCCTCTACCATAGTATGGAGAGTATATTATTTTTTTTTCATTCCGTTTATAACACATCGAAATATTCATTTCCGACCCTATAAAGTATATATATTCTTGATCAGGGTAAAATTCTAAGACGATTTAGCCATGTCCGTCCGTCCGTCTGCTGTAATCTCGCTATCTTCTGAAGGAATTGAGATAGGGTGCTGAAATTTTGCATAAAGTTGTCTTTTGTCTGCAGGCAGGAAAAGTTCGAAGATGGGACATCTCGGTCCACGTTTAGGCATAGCTCCCATATAAGGGTACCCCCCAATTTTCGGTATTTTGAGGTTCTGAGCGTGTTTTTCAACCGAATTCGCTGAAATTTAGTACATTGAGTTCTTATTGGGTAGCAAATCTCCCTAGTAAAAATGATAAATATAGGTCAATTTCTTCTGGTACCCCCCATATAACGGTACCCCACAATTTGGTATTTTGGGGTTCTTGAACGCGTTTTTCAACCGAATTTCCTGAAATTAGCTACATTGGGTTCATATTGGGTACCAAATGTGTTCACAAAAAATTATTAATATAGGTCCACTTTTTCTGGTAGTACCCACAAAATGAAAAAATGAAAAAAATCGCTGTTGGAAACATATATTTACTGTGCCAAAAATTCATTTTTGGGGGGGGGGGGGGGGGGCCCGGGCCCCCAGGGCGAATTTACAGCCAATTCGGCGAATCCACCGAATTGGCTGTAAATTAGTATTTTGAGTTTTTAATAGGTACCAAATTTCTCCACAAAAAATTATGAATATAGGCCCATTTTTTCGGGTAGCCCCCATATAAGGGTACACCCATTTTTCGGTATTTTGGGTTTCTTGAACGCGTTTTTCAACCGAATTCGTTGCAATTTGGTAGTCGTATATGGTAACAAATCTCCCTACTAAAAATTAATTATATTCGCACCCTTTTTGGCGTAGTCCCCATATAACCTCATTTTTATATTAAAATAGTTATCTGATTTGTTCTGCGTTTTGGGTTTGGTTCTAAGACTCTGTTGTAATCATTTCACCTGCGGAGGATAGAACGTAAGGTTCGATAATGTACTATATATGAACTATAGCCCGGAATTAGGCCTAGGCCTAGCCCCTGTGTGGGACGTACCAGAAGGAGTGGATCGATATTTCCCATCTTCGAACTTGAACAAAATTTGGAATAAATAATAATATAGGCAAAGTTTGGATGAAATCAAAATTTTCTGAAATGGATTTGGTCCAAAAAACGTGGGGTCTAGAACCAATATTTTGACGAGGCACATTTTTACTGTATCAAAGTGTATACACCCTCATTAGCCATAAGGCTAATGAGTGTGTATAAATATTGTTACGTTCTTGGATTTTACTTAATCCCGTGTAGACGTTGTTTTATTTCCCAATACAGTTCGTACTAAATAAAACGCGGGTTATTTCTGATTACAATGATTTTATTGACACAACTTTACTTTGCACGTTACTTTACAGCTTTACGTTACTCGACTGTTTCAATTCGCGATCTGATTCACAACTGACTAACTGCCTTGCCATTTCCTCTACAGAAGAAGTTTCTAGACGATCTGGTAACATCTAGATTACGAACAATCTGGTAGCATTTGAAAATCTACCAATGCAACAAACACATACAAACTTACATTGAGTGAACAATAACAACAACACATATACAGTCGAGGGAGTAACAAAGAAAGAGGAATTAAGCGATCATCAATGATGACGGTTAACAAGAATTGTACGTCAACAACAAAATAGACAATGAAAGAGGAAATGGAAGGATGTAGAAAAATCTATGCATTAGTTGTTGTTGTGAAGTTATTCGAATAAACTGCGTAGTAGAAATTTACGTTACAATTCAAATTCTTAAATTAACGGAATTCATCTAAATTAACTTAAATCTAAAGTTATATTCGTAACATTGTCCCCCGCTTAAGCCTGTTCGTCCCGAATAGGCCAGTTCCCGTTCCGTAGGGGGTCAGCCGCTCCAAATGTACAACTTTCATCTTCGACCTGGGACTGTCGCTCCTCTGGATGCGATAAACCACGTCATTTATTTTCGTGACAATCATGTAGGGTCCTTCCCAGTGCGTTTGCAATTTGGGGCATAGTCCTTTCTTTCGTGGGGATTGAACAATAATACCAGTTGCCCTTCTTGAAACCCATCGGTATTTGCCGCTCGATCGTACCTTGCCTTCATGCGGTTGCTAACCATTTTTATTCGATGGCGAACTGCATCGTGGACTTTACTAAAAGAGTTTCGACTGTCTTCATCTTGGTTCACATCGTCGTTTGGGGTAGCACCGAATATCAAATCGCCAGGTAGCTTTAATTCATTTCCGAACAGAACTTTGGCTGGGGTCCGGGATGTGGAATCATGAATGGCCGATCTATAAGCCAGTAAAAACTTTGGAATATGCTCATCCCAGTCTCGTTGGCCACTGTCCACCTTTCCGTAGATGTTCTTCCAGGGTGCGATTTAATCTTTCCACCATGCCATCAGATTGTGGATGTAGGGGCGTCGTTCTGGTTTTCTTGATTCCGTAGGAATCACACATTTCCTTGAAGATCGCTGATTCAAAATTCCTACCTTGATCGGAATAAACCTCAGATGGAACACCATAGCGACAAATCCAATTTTTGCTGAACACATCCACAATTGTCCTGGCTTCTTGATTTGGGATTTGCTGAAGTAATCCATGACCACTAAGACATACCGGTTCCCAGAGTCGCTTATTGGGAACGGTCCAGCAACATCCATTGCGATTCTTTCAAAAGGGGCTCCTGAATTATACTGCTGCATGTAGCCTCGACTCTTCCGTGTTGGACCTTTAGCTCTTATGCACCTTTCACAATTGGCAATCCAGTCGGCAATGTCCTCCACTTGGCCCATCGTGAAACTCCGACAAGACATCTCTTATTTTGGAGTCTGGGACGACGATCAAGTTCCGGTGAGATTTACCGTCCTCACTTACCCATTTGCGATATAGGCAACCATTTATTATAAGTAGACTGTCCCACTGGGCCCAATAGGATTTTAAAAGAGGGCTTTCGGAAGTAATTTCTTTCCGACTAGGTCGCTTGCCCGTTTCTATGGCCGAAATTATTTTGCCCAGAATGAGATCTCTTCGTTGTTCCGTCGACCAATCTTCACCCGACTCAAACTGCAGTAGTCTGACATCAACGATATTCTCTTTACACTCAGCCTTTGAGCAATGCCTGCATTCTACCTTGCATGGCCGACGAGACAGGACATCAGCATTATCGTGTTTTCCGCCTTTTCTGTGCTCGATTCTGTTTAACGGTGACTCATTGGTGGACTGTCGAGCCATTCTTCTCCCATCTTTCGTTGGAGGTGGTGACGATGACCTGGATCGTTTGCGCTTAGCTCTGCATTCGCGCGCAATATGACCTGCTTTATCGCAGTTGTAGCATATAATCCTGGGCTTAGTCATCCCTACTAACTTTGTTTCTTCTATTACCTGCCTCATGGCGTCCTTGATCGAGTTAACGAGAGATTTGGGTTCGCAACATTCGGTCTCCAGTTGGCGAATCTTGTGGGTCTGGGGCTTAACAATTATTCTTGCCGTCTCTTGGGCAAGGGCAAACGACACGGTTTCGGCAAATGACGCTTTTGGTGACGCATATGTTGCACATTTAATCTCAGGGTCACGTATGCCATTCACAAAGGTTTCGATTTTCATACGGTCCAGCAATGGGCGATTCTCTCCTGGATACGTCATTAGCACCAAACGTTCCACCTCAGCTGCAAAGTCTTGTAACGTCTCGTTTGCCCTCTGCACTCTTCCCCTTAGTTCCATAAGGTAGATTTTTTGTTTATGTTCGCCACCGTACTTACGTTCCAGTGCAGCAATAACATCTTCATAGTTCTTTCTTGTAGCGACAGGAATACTCTGCATAACATCAGCAGCACTACCCTTCAATGCCAAAAGTAGTGCAACCGCTTTGTCGCTGTCGTTCCACGAATTTCTAGAAGCCACTGTCTCGAACTGTAACTTGAAAACATTGAATGACGTAGAGCCGTCGAATACAGGAGGTTTGATTTTTAGTGTGTTATCAGGAACTCGCACCGGACCACCTTTACTATCCAGTTCCGACATTTTCTTCTTCAGATTCGTAAACCTGTGGTCGTGGGCCAGAAATTTCTCATCCACAGAGAGAATCTTCTCGTCAACCGACTGCAATTTCTCATCCAACTCTTTAATTTGGACCTCCACGGTTTCAACTCTCCTTCCAATAACTTCTGTAATGTTCTCGAGTTTCTCGTTCATTCTACAATTCTCTGCCTTGAGTTCATCTAACTTTCTGGAATTCTCTTCGAACATTCGTCTCGTGTTTTCTTCTAACTTTCTGGAATTCTCTTCGCTCCTTCTGGAATTTTCCTCAAACATTTTAGCCAGCATTTCTCTGAAATCGTCAACCCTGGCAGCTACTGACGAGACTTCCCCACCGTTGGATTCGCCCATTTCCGATAAATCCACTTCATCCTTACTGTCAAACTCATATGTATCGATGTTCATACCACGGCGCTCGAACTCATTCAACAGACGTTTTTGTAGTTCAGCCTTGTTGCCAGTAGAGGACAATTCCAATTTATTGAGCTCCTTCTTCAAGTCTTCCACTCGTAGATCCTTAAACTTCTTCGTAGTATTATCGTAATCTCACTTCCGACACCACTTGTTACGTTCTTGGAATTTACTTAATCCCGTGTAGACGTTGTTTTATTTCCCAATACAGTTCGTACTAAATAAAACGCTGGTTCTTTCTGATTACGATTATTACAATGATTTTATTGACACAACTTTACTTTGCACGTTACTTTACAGCTTTACGTTACTTGACTGTTTCAATTCGCGATCTGATTCACAACTGACTAACTGCCTTGCCATTTCCTCTATTTATATGAGCCTTGCCTGTCGCTACAGAAGTTTCTAGACGATCTGGTAACATCTAGATTACGAACAATCTGGTAGTATTTGAACAATCTACCAATGCAACAAACACATACAAACTTACATTGAGTGAACAAAAACAACAACACATATACAGGCGAGGGAGTAACAAAGAAAGAGGAATTAAGCGATCATCAATGATGACGTTTAACAAGAATTGTACGTCAACAACAAAATAGACAATGAAAGAGGAAATGGAAGGATGTAGAAAAATCTATACATTAGTTGTTGTTGTGAAGTTATTCGAATAAACTGCGTAGTAGAAATTTACGTTACAATTCAAATTCTTAAATTAACGGAATTCATCTAAATTAACTTAAATCTAAAGTTATATTCGTAAGAATATTAATTAAAAATTGCTGAAATTATGGTTTACATAATTAGTTTGTATTAAGGAAACTTTTTGGTATGTTGCCTTTATTTTCATTTCAAGTATCTGACAGTATATCTATGGAGGAGGGTAACGCCTTTTCACTTGTTTTAGTTGATCTCGTTCTTTCCACCGATCTCGCTCCTTTCACATTGTTAACATTATATAAACATACGCACATCAATTTATTATTGTCTAAACAGTAAATGTTATTTATTTTTTTATTTAAAATATTTTTTAAATATCAAATCAGGGGTTTACACCAGTAACATTTTATATTGTTGAGAGTTGCATTTTACAAATAATATGAGGAGAAAATAAAAATGTCATATTTTTGTAAATATAATTCATTGTGAATATATGTTTGTAAATACAGTGAACTCTCGATTATTTGAACACTCAAACTGACATTAAAGTATTGAAAAAGTCAGGAAATGAGTAAAAAAATAAATGTGAAAAAATTCGAAAATGTGGGGTAGTTCACATTAGTTCACAAGATTCCATATCCAAATGACGGTGCAGGTGGTGACATAATGCTATACAGAGATGCCTGTCAGAAACAGTGACGTAAATGACATACATTTCCGATGTATAATACATACGTCAGAAACGTCGGAAACCTACCCAAATTTATTAGTTTTTTGACAAAATATCTATTTCCATTAATCAATTTGGAAGTTACTCAAATTAATAAAAAAATTCATAATTTTCTTCTCAAAAAATTTTAACCCTATCAGTGTCAAAAAAAAAAAAAAAAAAATTGTCGGAATAAAAATCTAAAATGTTGTACCTAAAATCGTATGAAGGCACAGAGTTTAGAAAAAGGGCAATTCTTATTTTAACCCTCGGACAGTTTTATCTGTCTTTCAAAAACAAAGACATCAATTGTAACGGTACATAGGATAACCGAAAATTTGCAAAGGAAGATAGTAATTTTAAATGTCGAATATATTCAACAAAAACACTGAAAGGGTTAAAATTGTCATCAGTTCTAGTAAGGAATAGTAAAAATAATGGAAAAATAATATATATTCTTGAAAATAACTGTATACGCTGATAATTTTGAAATAAATGACGTTTACTACATTTATTACATTTTATACAGGTATATGGCGTTTTCGACGTTTACACCTTTTTGATAGTCGAAAAACTAAAAATTCGTCATACGGACCATCCCTGATGGTATACATATAATTGCGATATTGAAAATAAATCAACCTATAATTTCTGAAAAAAGATAGAAGCTATATTTTTCATTTATTCATTCCACTTTGGAACATAGGGCATGTGAAGGAAAATTATATTCTATTTATTTAATCTAAGCTTTGGTTATGCTTTCAGGACCTTTTCTGAATATGTTGTCTATCCACTTCCATTTTCTTTTTGTAGTTTTCACAGTCCCATATTAGTTTTTTTGTTCGGCCGAAATATACGGCAAATAATACACTGATATATTTTTTTGAAGACGTGGAACTTCGGTATAGTTATATTCACTTCCTATAGTTATATGGATTTAACAAACCCATTCATTGTATTTGATTTTGTTTAGAGAGATATATGCGGCGACTTTCGTGTTTTATTTAGACGACCTGGATTTGTTCAGTCTATTCTTAACATCATGTTCATTCGGAAGTTCTCCAGGAACTATCTGAACAATATTGCGAGGGATTTTTTAATTGAAAGGATTCCTAAACCTAAAGCGAAGACCACCATGGTAGTCCCGCCAAAAAAGGAAAGAACTGTTGGAGATTCGAGATCGTCTGAGTCCTCAGTACCCCCAAGGGTAAACTGAGCACTGAGGCGTGAGGGTAAGGGAGTGTCGAAGTCAGCCCGAAGGAGAGGCCGTAAAAAGTCCTCCAAGAAGGCTGATAAGAAGACCTCGGATTTTTGCATATTTTTATGCTTTATCCACTTGGACTCAAATTTTGTATTTAGGCGTTTCATGCTCCAATCGATCGATATTTGGAGTCATGTTAAAAATATGCAAAATGTATGCAAAAAATATGCAAATTATGCAAAAAATATGCACGGTATGCTAGGTCGATTTGCGATAAATATGCAAAAATAGGCAGAATATGCAAAATATAGGCAAAAATATGCAAAAATATGCAAAATATGCAAACATATGCAAAATATATGCAAAATATGGAAAAATATGCAAAATATGAAGAATATTCAAATATATACAAAATATGCAAAATATAGGCAAAAATATGCAGAATATGCAAAAATATACAAAATATGCAATAAATATGCAAAATATGCAAAAATATGCAAAATATGCAAATATATGCAAAAAATATGCAAATATATGCAAAAATATGTAAAATATGCAAAAATATACAAAATATTCAAAAATAAGCAAAAATATGCAAAATATATGCAAAATAAGCAAAAATATGCAAAAATATGTAAAATATGGAAAGATATGCAAAAATATGCAAAAATATACAAAATATGCAAAAATATGCAAAATATGCAAAAATATACAAAATATGCAAAAATATACAAAGTATGGAAAAATATGCAAACTATGGAAAAATATGCAAAATATGGAAAAATATGCAAAATATTCAAAAATATACAAAATATGCAAAAATATGCAGAATATGCAAAATATAGGCAAAATATAGGCAAAAATATGCAAAAAAATATGCACGGTATGCTAAGTCGCAATATTAAAGATAGAACTTTGAAATTTTACACAAATATTATTATTACTTTTAGGATGTTTGGTATTGGAAATGGGATATATCGGTCCACGTTTTAGTATATCAGGGTCACGTATGCCATTCACAAAGGTTTCGATTTTCATACGGTCCAGCAATGGGTGATTCTCTCCTGGATACGTCATTAGCACCAAACGTTCCACCTCAGCTGCAAAGTCTTGTAACGTCTCGTTTGCCCTCTGCACTCTTCCCCTTAGTTCCATAAGGTAGATTTTTTGTTTATGTTCGCCACCGTACTTACGTTCCAGTGCAGCAATAACATCTTCATAGTTCTTTCTTGTAGCGACAGGAATACTCTGCATAACATCAGCAGCACTACCCTTCAATGCCAAAAGTAGTGCAACCGCTTTGTCGCTGTCGTTCCACGAATTTCTAGAAGCCACTGTCTCGAACTGTAACTTGAAAACATTGAATGACGTAGAGCCGTCGAATACAGGAGGTTTGATTTTTAGTGTGTTATCAGGAACTCGCACCGGACCACCTTTACTATCCAGTTCCGACATTTTCTTCTTCAGATTCGTAAACCTGTGGTCGTGGGCCAGAAATTTCTCATCCACAGAGAGAATCTTCTCGTCAACCGACTGCAATTTCTCATCCAACTCTTTAATTTGGACCTCCACGGTTTCAACTCTCCTTCCAATAACTTCTGTAATGTTCTCGAGTTTCTCGTTCATTCTACAATTCTCTGCCTTGAGTTCATCTAACTTTCTGGAATTCTCTTCGAACATTCGTCTCGTGTTTTCTTCTAACTTTCTGGAATTCTCTTCGCTCCTTCTGGAATTTTCCTCAAACATTTTAGCCAGCATTTCTCTGAAATCGTCAACCCTGGCAGCTACTGACGAGACTTCCCCACCGTTGGATTCGCCCATTTCCGATAAATCCACTTCATCCTTACTGTCAAACTCATATGTATCGATGTTCATACCACGGCGCTCGAACTCATTCAACAGACGTTTTTGTAGTTCAGCCTTGTTGCCAGTAGAGGACAATTCCAATTTATTGAGCTCCTTCTTCAAGTCTTCCACTCGTAGATCCTTAAACTTCTTCGTAGTATTATCGTAATCTCACTTCCGACACCACTTGTTACGTTCTTGGAATTTACTTAATCCCGTGTAGACGTTGTTTTATTTCCCAATACAGTTCGTACTAAATAAAACGCTGGTTCTTTCTGATTACGATTATTACAATGATTTTATTGACACAACTTTACTTTGCACGTTACTTTACAGCTTTACGTTACTTGACTGTTTCAATTCGCGATCTGATTCACAACTGACTAACTGCCTTGCCATTTCCTCTATTTATATGAGCCTTGCCTGTCGCTACAGAAGTTTCTAGACGATCTGGTAACATCTAGATTACGAACAATCTGGTAGTATTTGAACAATCTACCAATGCAACAAACACATACAAACTTACATTGAGTGAACAAAAACAACAACACATATACAGGCGAGGGAGTAACAAAGAAAGAGGAATTAAGCGATCATCAATGATGACGTTTAACAAGAATTGTACGTCAACAACAAAATAGACAATGAAAGAGGAAATGGAAGGATGTAGAAAAATCTATACATTAGTTGTTGTTGTGAAGTTATTCGAATAAACTGCGTAGTAGAAATTTACGTTACAATTCAAATTCTTAAATTAACGGAATTCATCTAAATTAACTTAAATCTAAAGTTATATTCGTAAGAATATTAATTAAAAATTGCTGAAATTATGGTTTACATAATTAGTTTGTATTAAGGAAACTTTTTGGTATGTTGCCTTTATTTTCATTTCAAGTATCTGACAGTATATCTATGGAGGAGGGTAACGCCTTTTCACTTGTTTTAGTTGATCTCGTTCTTTCCACCGATCTCGCTCCTTTCACATTGTTAACATTATATAAACATACGCACATCAATTTATTATTGTCTAAACAGTAAATGTTATTTATTTTTTTATTTAAAATATTTTTTAAATATCAAATCAGGGGTTTACACCAGTAACATTTTATATTGTTGAGAGTTGCATTTTACAAATAATATGAGGAGAAAATAAAAATGTCATATTTTTGTAAATATAATTCATTGTGAATATATGTTTGTAAATACAGTGAACTCTCGATTATTTGAACACTCAAACTGACATTAAAGTATTGAAAAAGTCGGGAAATGAGTAAAAAAATAAATGTGAAAAAATTCGAAAATGTGGGGTAGTTCACATTAGTTCACAAGATTCCATATCCAAATGACGGTGCAGGTGGTGACATAATGCTATACAGAGATGCCTGTCAGAAACAGTGACGTAAATGACATACATTTCCGATGTATAATACATACGTCAGAAACGTCGGAAACCTACCCAAATTTATTAGTTTTTTGACAAAATATCTATTTCCATTAATCAATTTGGAAGTTACTCAAATTAATAAAAAATTTCATAATTTTCTTCTCAAAAAATTTTAACCCTATCAGTGTCAAAAAAAAAAAAAAAAAAAAATTGTCGGAATAAAAATCTAAAATGTTGTACCTAAAATCGTATGAAGGCACAGAGTTTAGAAAAAGGGCAATTCTTATTTTAACCCTCGGACAGTTTTATCTGTCTTTCAAAAACAAAGACATCAATTGTAACGGTACATAGGATAACCGAAAATTTGCAAAGGAAGATAGTAATTTTAAATGTCGAATATATTCAACAAAAACACTGAAAGGGTTAAAATTGTCATCAGTTCTAGTAAGGAATAGTAAAAATAATGGAAAAATAATATATATTCTTGAAAATAACTGTATACGCTGATAATTTTGAAATAAATGACGTTTACTACATTTATTACATTTTATACAGGTATATGGCGTTTTCGATGTTTACACCTTTTTGATAGTCGAAAAACTAAAAATTCGTCATACGGACCATCCCTGATGGTATACATATAATTGCGATATTGAAAATAAATCAACCTATAATTTCTGAAAAAAGATAGAAGCTATATTTTTCATTTATTCATTCCACTTTGGAACATAGGGCATGTGAAGGAAAATTATATTCTATTTATTTAATCTAAGCTTTGGTTATGCTTTCAGGACCTTTTCTGAATATGTTGTCTATCCACTTCCATTTTCTTTTTGTAGTTTTCACAGTCCCATATTAGTTTTTTTGTTCGGCCGAAATATACGGCAAATAATACACTGATATATTTTTTTGAAGACGTGGAACTTCGGTATAGTTATATTCACTTCCTATAGTTATATAGATTTAACAAACCCATTCATTGTATTTGATTTTGTTTAGAGAGATATATGCGGCGACTTTCGTGTTTTATTTAGACGACCTGGATTTGTTCAGTCTATTCTTAACATCATGTTCATTCGGAAGTTCTCCAGGAACTATCTGAACAATATTGCGAGGGATTTTTTAATTGAAAGGATTCCTAAACCTAAAGCGAAGACCACCATGGTAGTCCCGCCAAAAAAGGAAAGAACTGTTGGAGATTCGAGATCGTCTGAGTCCTCAGTACCCCCAAGGGTAAACTGAGCACTGAGGTGTGAGGGTAAGGGAGTGTCGAAGTCAGCCCGAAGGAGAGGCCGTAAAAAGTCCTCCAAGAAGGCTGATAAGAAGACCTCGGATTTTTGCATATTTTTATGCTTTATCCACTTGGACTCAAATTTTGTATTTAGGCGTTTCATGCTCCAATCGATCGATATTTGGAGTCATGTTAAAAATATGCAAAATGTATGCAAAAAATATGCAAATTATGCAAAAAATATGCACGGTATGCTAGGTCGATTTGCGATAAATATGCAAAAATAGGCAGAATATGCAAAATATAGGCAAAAATATGCAGAATATGCAAAAATATGCAGAATATGCAAAAATATGCAAAATATGGAAAAATATGCAAAATATGAAGAATATTCAAATATATACAAAATATGCAAAATATAGGCAAAAATATGCAGAATATGCAAAAATATACAAAATATGCAAAAATATACAAAATATGCAAAAATATACAAAATATGCAAACATATACAAAATATGCAAAAATATGCAAAGTATGCAAAAATATGTAAAATATGCAAAATATAGGCAAAAATATGCAAAATAAGCAAAAATATGCAAAAAATATGCAAAAATATGCAAAATATGGAAAGATATGCAAAAATATGCAAAAATATACAAAATATGCAAAAATATGCAAAATATGCAAAATATGCAGAATATGCAAAACTATGCAAAATATGCAAATATATGCAAAATATGGAAAAATATGCAAAATATGCAAAATATATGCAAAATATGCAAACATATGCAAAATATGCAAAAAATGTATGCTAGGTCGATATGCGATAAATATGCAAAATATATGCAAAAAATATGCACGGTATGCTAAGTCGCAATATTAAAGATAGAACTTTGAAATTTTACACAAATATTATTATTACTTTTAGGATGTTTGGTATTGGAAATGGGATATATCGGTCCACGTTTTAGTATATCCCCATATAACGGTTCATATATGTTTGAATGTTTTTTTGCCATATTTTGCATATTCTTCATATTTTTCCATATTCCGCATATTTTTGCATATTTTGCATATTTTTCCATATTTTTTGCATATTTTACATATTCTGCATATTTTGCTTATATTTTGCATATTTCTGCATATTCTGTATATTTTTGCATATTCTGCATATTTTGCACATTCTGCATATTTTTGCCTAAAATTAAAAAAATATTAACCCTTCAAATAATTCTAAATCCTTTGAAACGAATTTGTGTTCAATCAGAATTTCGATATCTTCATTATTAAAAAATATGCAAATATGCAAAATCCGAGGTATAATGATGGTTAACCGACTTCGTGTGAACCCGTTTAAAACTACAACAATGTTGTTTTCTAACAGCGATATACCCAATCAGCAGTTAAAATATAAAGGAGTGAATATATCATTTGTCCATAATATGAAGTGTCTAGGGGTAATATTGGATAAGAAGTTATCTTTTGATTTACAATTGATATGGTAGTAGTTCACACAAACTATGCCCTAAGGCAACTATACAACACAGATTTAGTTTTACCTTACCTTGAAAAAAAGGACTTTTACATGCCCTAATCATGCCAAACATTTTATATTGTATTGAAGTACATTCGTGCACACATGCAAGACAAATGTCAAAATTGCAACTTGCATTTAACAGAGTAGTTCGATATCTGTATTCTCGTCGTCCTTACTTTTTATACCCTCCACCATAGTATGGAGGGTATATTAATTTTGTCATTCCGTTTTTAACTCATCGAAATATTCATTTCCGACCCTTTAAAGTATATATATTCTTGATCAGGGTAAAAATCTAAGACGATCCAGCCATTTCCGTCCGTCTGTCCGTCCCACTATAGGTAATTTGGACAGTTTTTTGGGCAAAAAGTAATTTTTTAAATTTAGGAAAATAAAATCTTTTTTGATGTCACTAAAAAGAAAACATGTCAAATTTTATGAATATGTAAGATTTTTTGCGTAAAAGTATCTTAAAAGCGGTGAAAATCGTTGCCAAACTCTAAACTTTGAATATAAAATTAAAGAAATACAAAAATTTAAAAAATCAAGGCGTATTTTAAAATGTTCAAAACCGCTAAATTCGAAGCATAAACATAAAAATTAAACATGGAGAGTATTAACGGTGGTGTGTGCTTTTTATATAATATATAATATTTGTTAATACGTTTGTGTAGCGATTCAAAATTTACATAGTTGACTATAATAAAAGAAATGTGTTTATTTTTTACACATAAGTCATTTTAAATAGACTTTTACTAAAATGTTTAAATTTGTCTGATCTTTTGACAACTGAAATATATTAATGAAAGTCTTCTTAATTGATTCCAATAGGTCTCAAATTGCGATTTTTTGCGTTTTTTAAGATATATCAGTTTTTTGTAGGGAACTTCAGAATAAAAAAAAATAATATTTTCAATATTTGGTTTGAAGAAAGAAATAAAAGCAAGGAAACATATTGTTGTTCACAACGTCCCCGCAAGTAAAATTGCATGCATTTGTGAAGATGCACCGAATGACATAGGAAGATAGAACTTTTCCGCGAAAAAAACGAATACACACAAATTTTGATTACAAAATAAATAACGTGACTCTTAAACCACAAATAGATTGTCGAAGGAAAGATTATGAGAAAAAAACATCTAAATAGTGGAGAACAAGAAATGGCGGGCTTGAGTTCCCCTTTGAATATAAACCATCGAAAAATTTACTTTTTTACTTTTTTCAGGATTGATTAAAAATAAAAAAGTGGCATATGAAAAAATTTTGTTCAGTATATCCAGTGTTTACTATAATCGTGTTCGACTGTAGTAAGCATGGTTTTATCTCACCTTTACATATTAAGGAGTATAAATTGGTACTGTATTAATCGTTATTAATGCATTCTGCAAAAAAATACGACATTGTAATAATTATTACTTTAAAAATCTAATCGCGGGGTTGAAATTTTTTAATTTACTACCCTAATCGTTTTCAACCGTTTGTTGTGTATAGGACAACTGATGAAAATATCTGAGAAACAATTAGCTGTGTTCGTTATATCTGTAGTTGCTTATAACCGTTGTTCGTTATATCCGGTTTTTACTGTAGAAATCTGCGTTTTCTCTTTCTTGTACATATGCATCATTTAAAAAATCAAAAAATCGTTTAAAACAGCTGTTATTAATTTTTGCCTCAAAAACAGGGCAAATTACCTATAGTGCGTACGTCCGTCTGTTGTAATCACGCTATCTTTTGAAGGAATTGAGATAGGGTGCTGAAATTTTGCGTAGGGTTGTCTTTTGTCTGCAGGCAGGTCAAGTTCGAAGATGGGATATATTGGTCCACGTTTAGGTATAGCTCCCATGTAACAATACCCCCCAATTTTCGGTATTTTGGGGTTCTTGATCACTTTTTTCAACCGAATACGCTGAAATTTGGTACATTGGGTCCTTATTGGGTAGTAAATGTATCCACAAAAAATTATAAATATAGGTCCAATTTTTCTTGGGTACCAAATATCTCAATTAAAAATTATAAATATCGGTCGTTTTTCATTTCAAATACCTGTTGGTATACCTGTGGTGGAGGGTATCCAAAGTTCGGCCCGGCCGAACTTAACGCTTTTTCACTTGTTCTCATTCAGTTCGTGTGAATCAATTAATCATGCCTAGAATAGGACCTCATATGAATGAATCGTTTACCGTTAGAGTATCAAGACTATTCAATTTACTTCCTGATAACCTTAAACTGTTTCGTTACAGATACTGTACTTATAAAAGAAATCTTCTTCTATATTTCTCTGAAACCACGTAATGGATTGATGTTTTTTTTTTTCTTAACAAACTTTATTTTTTAATTTATTTTTTCTTTTTTAAATAAATTTGTATAAATAAATAATGGTTGTTATGTATAAGTAGCGGCTTAACTTAGTAGTTATATTTGAGTCTAGTACAAATTATAATATTTATTATTTCTCATGGTTTTTTTATATAAATATAAGTATTACTCATACATAAGTCTATACCGAGTAGCTATGAAAAAAGGTGGAGTCTTTGTAATTAACTTTAAATTGGCAACATGAATTGTAAATTGGCTTAAATTGCAAAGGAATAGAATAAAATAAAATAAATAAATATAAATGTTTTATTACTGTTTTAATGGACAAAGTCAAAGTGTTCAACCAGGCTTGACATTTTTGCACGTCATGATTTTTACAGTGTTTATGTTCAAATATATAAGTATTTTATTCATACATATCAGAAATGAATTTATTTATTAAAAAATGTGTATAAAAATGTTCGAAAGTTAAAAAATGTCGATCAAAATTTATTAAAACATAAAGTGACATGAAAACAAAAATTAATATGGTGAAAAATGCAGTTAATTTCGTAGTCTTATTAGCACATATGAAATTTTGAGAAATTGAAGCCAAAAGTTAAAAACTCAATTTACTGAGAAATATTACGGAAATTTATAATAACTTTTTTGTAGTAAATATATATGAAAGAAACTTCATTAGTTATGTTTGAAATAATTGTTGGAGTGCAAAAAAATGTTTAACGGAAGAAAACTATCACTGAATTCTTCCTGCGCCCTTGCGCACTTGCATAAACAATTTTTGGCTAAGAAATATGCATGAAAATTATTGGTGTAGATAAACTTTTTTATATTTGTCCCATATACCGATCTGGATCGTTACATCGGAAGCTATAGCACACATTTCAAATTAAATCTCTGCAGTATAAAATATCAAGTTTCTGTTAGGTTGGTCCAAAACACATCGTTTGTAATACCATGGCATTCACATAAAGCAGCATTACAGTTATGATTATCTACAATTTGATGATTATGACCGAGTCTTGTAGCTATAGAAAATAAATTCCTTGTGCGAGTATATTTTATTTTTGTTCTTGAGATATACGCGGTGCAATTGTCGAACCCGCAAACGTTGTTTACCCTTCTAAAATTTCCTTGGATATAATTTTTATTTTTGTAATTATTGCATTCATGGAAAATAAATTTAAATAACGTCATATAATTTACACATCAAGAGCCGTAATAATCATTTAGGATTCGGATTTAATTAGATTATTTCCCAATATGTTTATACGACTTCCACATAATGTTAGCCCTGTGCTATGTAAGCTTTTTATACCTTTCGTATACTAATGGTATACTAAATTTATCATTCCTTTGAAACACTGGAGACCCCAGAAGGAATATGTATATATAATTGATCAGCCCTGGGGGACCGGGCTAATTTTCAGTATTTTGGCTGTAATTTAGTACTTTGAGTTCGTAATAGGTTTCAAATCACTCCACAAAAAATTATGAATATAGGTCCATTTTTTCTGGTAGACCCCGATATAAGGGTACCCCAAATTTTCGGTATTTTGGGGTTCTTTAGCGCTTTTTACAACCGAATCCGCTGAAATTTGGTACATTGGGTTCTTATTGGGTACCAAACATTTTCCACTAAAAATTATAAATATAAGTCAATTTTTTTCTGGTAGCTCCCATATAAAGATACTCCTAAATTTCGGCATTTTGAGGTTCTTGAGCGCGTTTTTCAACCGAAATCCCTAAAATTTTGTATTTTGTAGCCGTATATGGAAACACATCTCCCTACCAAAAATTATTAATAGTTAACCCCTTTTAGGCGTAGTCCCCACATAACCCCATTTTTTATATTAATATAATTATCTGATTTTTCCGCGTTTTGGGTTTGGTTATAACACTCTGTTGTAATCATTTCACCTGCGAAGGATATCGAGATAAAAAACTAGAACGTACGGTTTGATAATGAACTATATGTGAACTATAGTCCGCATTTAGGCTTAGCCGTAGCACCTGTGTGGGAGGTACCAGAAGGCATGGACCGATATTCCCAATATTCGGACTTCAACTAAGTTTGGAAGACATAATAAGATGGGATAAAATCAATTTCTTCTGAAACGGATTTGGTCCAAAGAAACATGGGATCCAGAACCAATATTTCGATGAGGCTGAGGGTATAACTTTTCTATTAAAATTATTGTTTACATAATCGGTTTGTAGATATGTCGGTATAGGTCCATTTTTTTTGTATGTTCCCTATATTTTCATTTCAAGTACCTGCCAGTATATCTATGGTGGAGGGTATCCAAAGTTCGGCCCGGCCGAACTTAACACTTTTTCACTTGTTATATATATGGGCAATATTGCCAATTTTTTAATATTCCATTTTCAAAAAATCAGCTTTTTTGTTTTTGTGGCACATCAACGATTTTTGGTACACATATAGAGAAAAATGTTCTGACGCCGAAACCGTTCGCGATCAAATTTATGGTTGATGCGCGAAAAAGTTATCGAGGTTTTAATTTTGGGCATAAGAAAAAAATCTTAAAATTACGCCGTTTATTATATTGACCAAAAACGTTGATATATATCTTCCTCCGTAAAATAAGAATATGAATATATTATAATAATCGCGAAAAAGTTGCATATTGTCGCGAAATGTGAGAAAAATAATAAAAATATAGGAGATTACGTTAATATTTTCATTATATTAATGACATAAACACACCTAAAAATTAATTTAAAAATATCTACATAATCTACACGCCATGATGAATCAAATGATATCAAAATCACACAAGTCCGTGTAGCGGTTTGTAAATCACAGCGACAACAAAACAATATATTGAGGAAAAATATTTGTTTTTGGTTCGAAAAAATAATGTCATAATATTTATTTTTTATACCCTACACAACTATGTTGTCAGGGTATTATAGCTTTGTGCAGCCACAAAAGTTTGTAACGCCGCGAAATATTGGTCCTAGACCCACCTTTAAGTATACCGATCGTCATATCTAGACTAGCTGAGTCGAGCTAGACATGTGTGTCCGTCCGTCTGTCCATTATAATTTGTAAACACGATACAGGCCACAGTTATGGACCAATCTTCACGAAATTTTGCATGTAGGATGGGTTCTGGCCAATGAAGACCCCTATTGTTTTTGGGAAAGATCGGCTAATATTTAGGGAATGAAATGGACCAAATACTGAATTTTTGTCGGTTTTTCTGGCCGCTCCAGAGGCCACAATAATGGCCCGAACATCGTGAAATTTTGCATAGAGAAGGGGATCGGGCCAAAGAATAAGCATGCCTGTTTTGATAAAGATCGGTCAATGTTTAGGGGGTCAAATGGACCCTGACTTTTGTGTGAAAAATGACAAATTTTGTATTCCATACCGTATATATTTACCCCTAAAGGACATAGACCCCAGAAGTTGATATTTTATCCAATATGTGTGGTTGACCTTTAAATTAATACCAATTATATTGTTGTATGTGCCCGGATGTGGGAGTTACACCTAAATATTTACAGGTATCTTCGTATTCGTATATTATTTAGTAACCCATTATCACTCCAGAGAGCTGATCGCTTTGAAATGTTCCATGAGGTTCCAGTTATGGTCAAGGACAACGCCTATAATTTTCGGTGATGATCAGATAATAATTTTGGAATGACATAATAATCTATAGACAACAAATGAAAGCTGAACATCACAACACAACTCACGGTGAAGGGAATCTGGACAGTATCTGTACTGAATACTCATAATATTCGGAAAATATGTCAGTGTGAGGAAGAGGTGCTGTTTACCTCTAATCGGGCAAGAGGGTAAAAATATCACGAAATATTGCCCAGGCTCGGAATAAACATCCGCAGAAAATTTGAGTTCCGTGGTAGTTGTGTAGGGTATCGTATGGTCGGCCCCGTCCGACTATACTGCTCCGCTCACTGGTTTAACTGTATACAAGAAATTTCAGAAAAATATGTTGGGGTTATTCTGCTATTTAACCTGAATTTCGCCGAAAAATTGACATATATAATAATAATCACTTTTTGTGTATAAGTATACGCCTTGCGGATTATATCAAGACCCTTCCGATAAATCTTAGAATTCTATAAATAGGAATAAATCTTGAAATAAAAAAATATTATGAAATATACATTTTAAATTGCGTGTAAATCGCGTAATTCTCAAAATCATTTGATGCGCATGCGGTCTCCAGGAAGTACTGAAGTTTATCTTCCAGTCCATATATATTTTGCGAAATTTCATTTGACGGCTAAGATGTGCCACACGTTACATTGAAGTACACAAAAAATCGTAAAACGCGAATAATTTCCGAACACTCCATATGCCATTAACGCGCATCCGATTTCGGTGTGCACCCTAAAAAAATACATCGATCTATACCATTTCAATGTGGTCCATTAAGAACCATGGATGTGCCAGCATAATCTATTTTTGAGATAAATTGCGTACATCTCTCTTTCGGCTGAAGTTTTTATAGTTCTCTTTTCGAAAAAAGATCAAAATCCGTATGAGGTCATTTATTGAAGCGGAAATGATACACAGAAAACGCAAATAAATCCGCGATATTCTCAAAAACATTTTTTGCCAAATTTCGTGTTTTTGGAAGGCCAGTTCCCGCCGTTCTAGTAGATGGATTTTCACGAAGAAGATTTTATATTATCCGAAACGTAAAAAACCTTATTGATCGCGGGTACCCATATCATTCAGTTGACAGATCTAAAAATTTGGCCCGAAAAATAAGTTTTTTAGAAATTTGATCGCACAAAATTCGCACCTTCGGATGAGTATTACTCTGAAGCTGTGCATACTACATACGCAAAATACATATCAAATTACGCAGATTCGCGACTACAATAATCTTATAATCGATTTTTATAAATTCCTGTTTGCGTATTAAAGCTAGAAGTAAAATTAAAAAAACACTCAAAATCGAGCTTCAAAATGTCGGCATCATTTAAAGATAGATGCAGTTAAAATTTTGAAAAATGATATATAAGGGGCGTAGTCCCCATTTTGTTGGCTTCTAGTTTTATTTTGACACGAAGACCGTGAAATGAGTGGCTTAGTCACAAATCTATAGAGAACATAAAAAAACTGGTTCGCCTCAACCTGTTTTTACACATTTTTTTACATTAAAGTAGACACAGCTTCCACCAAAATAAAGTTTGGAGGCCAATATCATGAGCAGTTTGCAACGACAGACCAATTAACCCAAAACTAACTTATATACTTAAGTAATTCCCGAGTTATAAAGGGGTGAACCTCCGCTTCAGCTATGTTAAATGTTAAATTTAAATTTAGAGCTGCATGACTAAGCGCTTTTTGATCTGCCGTCTTAATAAAATGTTCATAATAATATTAATTGAATTAGAATACTAATTAAAATTTAGATTTGCATGACCAAGATCTTTTTGATCTACCGTCTCAATAAAATCAAGAATAAGAATAGGGTATATTAAGATGAACTTAAAAATTGTTCCATTACGTTTTGCACAGATTCAAGAATTCTACGCTATTTCACCATATTATACTTGAAATTCAACCAATGCACCATTATTTATTTAATTCACGCCCTTTTGCAATTTAAAGCCTGATTTTTCCATCAGCGAATGACAGATGATTTCTAGTTATAATACTAGGAAATAGTTCTATAAAACCCAGTAAGGAAAGTTCAAAAGTCGGACGGTCCGACTATATGATACCCTTCACCACTTCTGGTACATACAAGAAATGCTCGTATGTACTATATCCTATAGATAGAATAGACATGGCATCTTTGGAATCAGACGAAAGTAACTGCGTGAAATACATATATATTTGAACTAAATTAAAACAACTCATGCACATGCCAATCTGAAATTTATGAAAAAATCAATCAATCATCGAGCAAAATATATATAAGATCAATATATAAATGGACGAATATGAGCAACCATGGCATCCACCATTTGGTATGCTGCAACACAGTGCGCCATCCAAAATTTATCTCGACACAAAATCCAACACACGTTATTCTAGGTTCGATTTGGTAAGTTGGTAAGTTGTTGTAAGGTTCAGATATAGTAGTTACTGGTACTATATCTGAACCTGAAACGCCATCAGTACAATATGCTATGCAATATTTCATGTAAAGCGAACAGACACAGGCTCCTCCATTTGCATAAAATCGGACAAAAATTTATGAGGGATCTCTGTCTACATCTGAACCAATTTCAACAACAAAATCTATGGTGCATCATTTACAAAAAAAAAAAATAGGACATGGGAAGTCTGAACAGATTTTAAACTTAACAAAAATTCGTAAATATAGAACAAAAATCGGAGGAAAATATATATGGGAGCTATATCTAAATCTGAACCGATTTCAACAAAATTTTACATAAATTCCAACAAAACTTTGCATACATCAATCTGGACCTAGTTCAGTACTCTGTGCAAAATTTTGTCTCAATCGTACCAATATTGACAGTATGGTGCTCCGTTTACATAAAATCGAACGAAACTATATAAGGGAGCTATGTATAACTAAATCTGAACCGATTTAAACATAAATTAGCATACATCAATCTGGACCTAAGTCAGTACTCTGTCCCAATTTCTGTCACAATGGGACCAATATTGGCAGTATGGTGCTCCATTTATAAAAAATCGGACGAGGCTATATATGGGAGCTATATCAAAATCTGAACCGATTTTTCCAATTTCAATAGGGTTCGTCCATGGGCCAAATAAGTGATATGTCAAATTTCATCCAAATCCGATCATAAATGCGACCTGTACTTTGTTCGCAAAAATACCTGGACGGACAGACGGACATGCATAAATGGACTCAGAAAGTGATTCTATCCATATTCTCAAAAGGAACCAAGGGTATATCTCAATTCATTTTGCCTGTTACAATTTTGGGGTAGATTCGGCATTTTAAAGTAGGGTCCGTTCGGCCATATACAGAAAGTGCTATATTATTCCCTTAAAATGTTTTTGGGTCTGTCTTTCAAAAGAATCCGTTAATATGTTTCGAAATTTGGTATATAAGACCAAACGTGTTTCTATTGACAAAATTGCAATAGAAAAACTATTTCTGATTGTGTGTGGCCTTGAGACGTCACTATAAAATATAGGCTTAAAAGTCAGACATTAAGTTGCATATTAAAACAAAATAGAACCTATAGAAGATCTGAATTCGTAGTTTTATTTTCTGACGGAAAAAATAAAAATCCCTAAAAGCGTTTTATTTTTAACGGAAAAAATAACAATCATTTTTAACAGTTAAAAATCGACGTTTATTTTTTCCGTTGAATAATAAGTCTTAACATGGGAACTGAGACAGTTTTCTCAAGACCACTCAATATTAATGGGCTCATCAATACGAATCTATTGGTATATGACACTATAGGTGTCCCATGTCTCTAACATGAAGAGTTTTTTGTTCGCATTTTTAAAAAATAACTGTTATTATTCGGTCCCTACTTTTAGTACAAGGATGTGCTTAGTACAATGGGAACTCAAGTAAAAAAATAAGTCATTGGTTTGAAAAACGTGTCCAAAATCACAATAATACTGCTGAATGTGTGAACTATACAATGATAACCCAAACTACTAAATTACATCCAAGTCTGTTGAACAATTTTGTGTTCTAATTGGGTAGTAAATCTTTAAACCATCATCAATCAATATTGTTAAACTTTTAATAGTAGTCCCCATATAATGGTACCTCAAAAATTCGGGATTTAGGGAGTTTGGGCACGTTTTTCTAACAAAGTGACTGTAATTTTAAATTTTGGATTCTTATTGGGTATTAAATCTATTTAACTTTAATGAATGTCTCAAAAATACTTCCGGAAGTATTTTTCAAAAAATTTTGTTTTACTAATTTATGACCGACAGAACCACAAAACGTGTCCAAAATCACAATAATACTGCTGAATGTGTGAACTATACAATGATAACCCAAACTACTAAATTACATCCAATTCTGTTGAACAATTTTGTGTTCTAATTGGGTAGTAAATCTTTAAACCATCAACAATCAATATTATTCAACTTTTAATAGTAGTCCCCATATAATGGTACCTCAAAAATTCGGTATTTAGGGAGTTTGGGCACGTTTTTCTAACAAAGTGACTGTAATTTTAAATTTTGGATTCTTATTGGGTATTAAATCTATTTAACTTTAATGAATGTCTCAAGAATACTTCCGGAAGTATTTTTCAAAAAAATTTGTTTTACTAATTTATGACCGACAGAACCACAAAAGGCTTCCGGAAGTATTTAAAAAATTGTTTTACCAAAATTGTTTTACCATCAAACCCGTAGCTTTAAACTAAGATACATTTTCAATATCCATTGCACCATTGAACACAATACTTCATCTAACATTTTCTAACTGTATGGTCTAGCTAAATTTGCATCGTTACTTGAAATCACGATAGAGACCGCAACTTTTATGATAGAGCTCTGAAATTTAGTACAGACATTGCTAGCAATCCTAGGATGTTTGGTATTATTGCTAATGGTTTTTGGATACGCGTTTCAACCGAATTGAGTGTTATTTAATTTTTTGGGCCCAAATTACAAAGTACTAACAATTTTTAATATTGACCCAAATTTCAGGGTACCCCCAATATTCCGTATTTTGGCGATTTTCGACACATGTTGCAACCGAATTGGCTATAATTTGACCCCAGTTTCAGGGTAACCCCCAATATTCGATATTTTTGACCACTTTTTCAGCCGATTTGGCTGTAATTCAGTATTTGTGGTTCTCATTGTATAGTTCATGCCTGTACTACAAATTATTAATATTGACCCAAGTTTCCCCAATATTCGGTACGTTGGGGATTTTGCAAACGTTTTTCAACCGAATATATATTGAAATATATTGATAAATATTGAAATAAATAAATATTAAAACGCTAGTCCACCTATTAGGTAATCATTTTTTTCTCACGTCATTTCGATATTTTCAAGGTTTTGAAATTTCGCATATTTTGAATGTCATCCTCATGGTGGAGGGTCGAACGTAACATATTTTTAACTTGTTTGAGTTTAAATTTTTTTGGATGGCGTGGGGTATGATGGGTACAAAGCAACGGCTCTGATTGGCTTTAACATGGCGAAGCCCACACTTATCTTTGTCTCTCTTTAATCTCTATTGTGGACACCGCGGTGTCACGAGTTCACCCATAAGAACTATAAAATAATGGGTTGAGGCGTTGGGTTAGTTGCCCACACTCGGAAAACCCCTCCTATTACGAAAAAGCAACGAAAGAGAAAACCAATGAACAGACCAAAGACATATTTTACGAGCGCCTAGAAACAGTATATGAGCGCTGCCCTGGTCAGGACATTAAATTTTAATGCAAAATCGGAAGGTCCCACCGTCAAAACAATTCAGCCCATGTTGTGATAGACGGAAGGCATTCATCCAGTATTTCGGATAATTACCATGTGGCAGCCAAGGTTCGCAACTGTCTTATTGTAGCGGCAAAGGTGCGATCTAATGTAGCAGGAAACTCAACGTCCAAAAGCTGAAAACACAACAGAGGAGAGAAGACTACTCCGCTCAACTTACCCACTTGCTAGACGAAGGCACACTTTATCCCTATAATAATATAGAACCACAATGGCAACGAATTGCCCACTCCCTACAAACTACAGCAAAAGCAACAAGGTTAGCAGTTAATGTCGAAAAGGACCTCTCAGAGCCCTTCAATACCGAACAAGGATTCAGACAACGTGACAGTTTGTCGTGTGACCTGTTTAACATCCTGCTGTAAAAGGTCATACGAGATGTAAATTTGAACAGAAATGGCTCTCTGTACACCAAACATCATATATTACTCGCCTACGACGACGACATCGACATAATGGGTCGAACATTGCAAGCGGTAACAGCCACCATTGCACGAATTGAGGAATCTGCCAAAGTGGTTTTATCGACGCGCAAGACGTACAGTAGACTCGGACCAACTGTGGAACTTGAGAACTACAGCTTCGAGGTAGTGAACGATTTTATATACCTCGGTACATCCATAAACAAAACTAATAACATCAGCTTTGAAATCCCGAAGAGAATAGTGTTGGCCAACAGACCATAGGTCTGAGTAAGCAACTTTAAAGCAATGCGAATTCTCGCCAGACCAAAATCACACTCTACAAGACGCTAATATTACCCGTGTATTTGTATGGATCCGAAGCATGAGTACTTGGATTGTTTGAAAGAAAAATTCTTCGGAAGATCTATGGGCCGATCTGCGTCGACGGTGAATAACGCCGTCGAATGAACCATGAGCTACACCATCTATTCGCGACTACGTTGGCTAGGCCATGTTGTGAGAATAGATGTAGATGCCCTAGTCATAAGCCAGCTATGTGTACGGCTCATTTTTGTAGCAAGTGTACGTGGAAAACTCATTGGTCCTTGTAACGGACTAAGTTCAATTCGGCAGTAGTCAAAGCTTATAAATTGCATTGGTTGATTACATAACACAAAAGAGAGACGACTATGAGTCAAACAGAATTTAAAGAATTTTAAATGGATAATTATACCCTCAGCCACATGGCTAATGAGGGTTTATACACTTTGACACGGTGAAAATGAGCCTCATCGAAATATTTGTTCTATACCCCATCTCTTTTTGGACCTAATTTGTAACAGAAAATTTTGATTTCATCCAAACTTTGCCCACCTTATTATTTCTTCCAAACTTAGTTCATGTTCGAAGATGGGGAATATCGATCCACTCCATCTGGTACCTCCCACAAAGGGACTACGCCTAAATGCGGGTTATAGTTCATTATCGAACCTTACGTTCTGGTTTTTTTATCTCAATATCCTCCGTAGGTGAAAAAATTTTGATTTGATTTTTTTGTGGCAAAAAAAAAAAAAAAAAAATACAATTTATTTGAAGTACAGTGTTTGCTCCCGACGCTTGAAATTATCTTAAGAGTCGCATCTACAAAAATAATAAAAAAATAAAACATATAAATATCTTGAAAATTAATATGAACTTAAACTAAAATAAACAAGTGAAAAAGCGTTAAGTTCGGCCGGGCCGAACTTTGGATACCCTCCACCATAGATATACTGGCAGGTACTTGAAATGAAAATATAGGGAACATACGAAAAAATGGACCTATACTGACATATCTACAAACCGATTATGTAAACAATAATTTTAATAGAAATGTTATACCCTCAGCCTTATGGCTAATTAGTGTGTATACACTATCACACGGTGAAAATGTGCCTCATCGAAATATTGGTTCTAGATCCCATGTTTCTTTGGACCAAATCCGTTTCAGAAAAAAATGATGTTATACCATCTTATTATGTCTTCCAAACTTAGTTCAAGTTCGAATTTGGGGAATATCGGTCCATGCCTTCTGGTACCTCCCACACAGGTGCTATGGCTAAGCCTAAATGCGGGCTATAGTTCACATATAGTTCATTATCGAACCGTACGTTCTAGTTTTTTTATCTCGATATCCTTCGGTGAAATGATTACAACAGAGTGTTATAACCAAACCCAAAACGCGGAATAATCAGATAATTATATTAATATAAAAATGGGGTTATGTGGGGACTACGCCTAAAAGGGGTTAACTATTAATAATTTTTGGTAGGGAGATGTGTTTCCATATACGGCTACAAAATACAAAATTTCAGGGATTTCGGTTGAAAAACGCGCTCAAGAACCTCAAAATGCCGAAATTTGGGGGTACCTTTATATGGGGGCTACCAGAAAAACTGGACTTAAATTTATAATTTTTAGTGGAAAATGTTTGGTACCCAATAAGAACCCAATGTACCAAATTTCAGCGGATTCGGTTGAAAAACGCGCTCAAAAATCCGAAAATTTGGGGTACACTTATATGGGGATCTACCAGAAAAATGAACCTATATTCATAATTTTTTGTGGAGTGATTTGAAACCTATTAAGAACTCAAAGTACTAAATTACAGCCAATTCGGTGGAAAAATACGACCAAAACCCCCAAAATACTGAAAATTAGGAGGTACCGTTATATGGGGGCTACCCTGATCACGAATATATATACTTTATAGGGTCGGAAATGACCCTATGAAATGACTCGATGAGTTACAAACGGAGTTTTTTTGCGGAGGCAATGACTTCAACCTTGGCATGGCTCAATCCACAATGTCGGTGGTTTTGACTGTAAAAAAAACTGTAAAATTTTGGATTGTTTCCGAACTAACAGAGGAGGAAAAGGGGAAGAATAATTTTTTTTATTCAAAAACAAAGTTCCCGGGTGTTGTTGGATGTATAGATGACATACACCTATATATCATGGTCCCAAAAGAAGATGTTCCCCATTTGTAGTAATTTTAACGGGTGGGAAATTATTGTTGACCTTTGGACTTTTTATTTATTCATTTTTCCGGCTTGAGGTCATTGAAAATTAAAAATATTTTTGGTTTCTTTTTTAATTTATTTTTATACCCTCCACCATAGTATGGAGGGTATATTAATTTTGTCATTCCGTTTGTAACTCACCGAAATATTCATTTCCGACCCTATAAAGTATATATATTCTTGATCAGGGTAAAATTCTAAGACGAGCTGTAGTTATCACGCTATCTTCCGAAGGAATTGAGATAGGGTGCTGAAATTTTGCAAAGGGTTGACTTTTGTCTGCAGGCAGGTCAAGTTCGAAGATGGGATATATCGGTCCACGTTTAAGCATAGCTCCCATATAAGGGTACCCCCCAATTTTCGGTATTTTGGAGTTCTTTACGCGTTTTTCAAACGAATTCGCTGAAATTTGGTACATTGTGTTCTTATTGGGTGCTAAATAGTCTCGACAAAATACATCCAACAACACCCGGGAATTTTGTTTTTGAATAAAAAAAATTATTCTTCCCCTTTTCCTCCTCTGTTAGTTTGGAAACAATCCAAAATTTTACAGTTTTTTCTCTATTAGCCGGACAACATCGGTCAAAACCACCGACATTGTGGATTAAGCCATGCCAAGGTTGAAGTCATTGCCTCCGCAAAAAAACCTCCGTTTGTAACTCTTCGAGTCATTTCATAGGGTCATTTCCGACCCTATAAAGTATATATATTCGTGATCAGGGTAAAATTCTAAGACGAGCTAGCCATATATGTCCGTCAGTACGTACGTCCGTCCATCCGTCTGTTGTAATCACGCTATCTTCTGAAGGTATCTCAATTCCAAAATTTCTGCAGGCATTTTGTGTCTGCAGGCAGGTGAAGTTCGAAGATGGGCTATATAGCCCCCATATAAATGTACCGCCCATATTTTCGGTATTTTAGGGATTTAAGCGCGTTCTTCAACCGAATTCGCTGAAATTTGGTAAATTGGGTTCTTTTTGGGTACGAAATGTCTCCACTACAAATTATAAATATCGGTCCACCTTTTTTGGTAGCCTCCATATAACGGTACTCCCCAATTTACCGTATTTTGGGGGCATTTTTAAG
The DNA here is from genome assembly GCF_032173495.1 of Musca vetustissima. Taxonomy (NCBI): domain Eukaryota; kingdom Metazoa; phylum Arthropoda; class Insecta; order Diptera; family Muscidae; genus Musca; species Musca vetustissima. Next base: position 177,509 of record NW_026877879.1, on the reverse strand, counting down.
CTCGTTTTTAAACAGATTTCGCAGAAATTTGGTACAATTGGTTCTTATTGGGTACTATATTTCTTCACTAAAAATTATAAATATAGGCCCATTTTTTGGGTAGCTCCCATATAAGACAGCCTCAATTTTCGGTATTTTGGACGCAAGCGCGGTCAAACTGTTTGGTTTATTGTTGTAATTGGCAAAGCCAACAACAACGTTATGTGTGCATTCGTCACAAAGTGGCGACACACAGCATTGGAAAAAGTATTGTAGTTGTCTGCAAAAGCATTGTTGACCACGAAGACAAACACCAACGAACTTCCCATTGAGGTGGTATGGCAGGTAACCTTAGAATTTCGATTTGTCACAAGAGTAGTATGTTTTTTTTTCTAAAGAAATAGCTCCTGGGGAGAATATCCCAACAAAAAACTAAGGGAACTAAGGGATGAGGATCAGTGGCGAGATCCGAAACTATAGTCTTCCTCCCTGCCTTGCCCCTCAACGGACAATACCATATATTTCCCACTAATAAAAAGTTGGTTTTTTATAAAAACAACAAACTGGGATTCTGCCTGACTATTTTGCAAAAACTATAATTTAAAGAAGCTCGGGCTTCAAGTGTTAATGAAACAGGCCCCACGTTGGGCGCCAGTAAAGAAAGCTCCTTGGGTTTCAATGAGGCTTGCCCCCCGTTGGGCGCAAGTGATGAAACTCCTTGGGTTTCAATGAAGCTTGCCCCACGTTGGGCGTCAATAAAGCAAATCGAAACACCAACCCTATGCGTTTAATAAAAATAGAGTTGATCTGCTTCAAATTTATATTTTTATACCCTCCAACATAGCATGGAGGGTATATTAATTTTGTCATTCCGTTTGTAACTCATCAATCTTTCAACCGCTGCAATTTGGTATTTTGTAGTAGTATATGATAACAAATCTCCCTACCAATAATGTTTAATATTTGCCCCCATATAAGGGGTCGTCCCCATATAAGCCTCTTTTTAGGGCATATTAATTTTGTCATTCCGTTTGTAGCTAATCGAAATATTCATTTCCGACCCTATAAAGTATATATATATATATATATATTCATTATTAGGGTAAAATTCTAAGACGATCTAGCCATGTCCGTCTGTTGTAATCACTCCATCTTCTGAAGGAATTGATATTGATGTCCAAAAGTTTGCATATAATCGTATTTTGTCTGCAGGCAGGTCAAGTTCGAAGATGGGTTATATCGGTGCAAGTTTTTCGGTATTTTGGGGTGCTTCGCGTTTTCGAACGCACATTCGCGTTTTTCGGACGAATGTGCTGAAATTTGGTACATTGGGTTCTTTTTGGGTATTAAATGTCTCCACTAAAAATTATAAATATCGGTTCACTTTTTCTGGTAGCTCCTTTATAACAGTACCCCCGAATTTATGGTATTTTGGGGGGCTTAAGCACGTTTTTAAACCGAATTCGCTGAAATTGTGTACATTGGGTAATGTATGGGTACCAAATTTCTCCACTAAAAATTATGAATATAGGTCAATTTTTTTGGGTAGGCGCCATATAAAGGCACCCCTAATTTTCGGTATTTTGGGGTTCTGAGACCGTTTTTCTACCGAATTCGCTGAAATTTGGTATTTTGTAGTCGCTTATGGTAAAAAATCTTCCTACCAAAAATTATTAATAGTCGCCCCCTTTTACGGCAGTTCCCATATTAACTATTATATTAAAATAGTTAGCTGATTAGTTTCGAGTGTAGGGGTTGTCCCATATAGGCGTATTCAACCATAGTATAGGGGATAGTCGTTACTCGAAATAGTTAGTTTACCCTACAAATTATGGAATTCTAAGACGATTTAGCCATCGGTTGTAATCATTCCGCTTTCGTAGGAAATCGTGATAAAAAAACTCGAGATACAAAACTAAAATATAATTATGACCCCAAATATTCGGTAATTCCTACACTATTTAATCTAAATTGCAGTAGTTTCATGATTGTATATTCTACCATGCGTTATTAGTATCAGTCCATGCTTTGGGGTTTTCATTAAGTCATTAAATCATTTGTATTGTTTTCATTAATTCATTTGTATTTGGTGTACACAATGGTCTGTAGAATTACCGATATAGGTTCACCTTTCGGTATGTCCCCTATATTATCATTTCAATTATCTGATAGTATACCTATGGTGGAGGGTATCCAATGTTCGGCCCGGCCGAACTTAACGATTTTTCAAATGTGTATATTAAAATAGTTACATGATTTTTTACGTGTTTGGGTTTGATTCTAAGACTCTGTTGTAATCATTTTATCTGCGGAAGATACGAAAAAAAAGTAGAACATATAGTTCGATAATTAACCTTATATATACTGTAACCCGCATTTAGCCTTAGCTCGTGTGTGGGGTACCAGAAGGAGTGGGCCGATATTCCCCATGTTCGAACATGAACTAATTTTGGAAGGAATAATCTATGGTGTCAGTATATCTATGGTGAAGGGTATCCAAAGTTTGGCCCGGCCGAACTTAACGCTTTTCCACTTGTTTCATTTCATTTTATTTCATTTGTTTATATATATTAATATCAGTGATGCTCATAACATTTATATTGGTTTTGTATGTTACTCTCCCGCCTATGCTAAACAAACGGCAAATCTAAATTGAGAGAGAATACATGTGGGTTGTTGTCACGAAAACGTAAAGGATTGAGCAACCCTGATTTATATCACATAATAGCATGAATTTAACAATATATAATTGTTCACTAAATTTAATAACATTTGTAGCAATAATATATATCATTAAAACTGCAAATAAACCCAAATGCGCCATTGTTGAAAATTTTTAACGAAGATTAGGAAATATGCCAATTAACGCAAACAAAATATTTCTGCTTTACATATTTTTTCTATGTCCCAAAATAAAATTTTACATAAAAAGTGTTTGCTGAAAATATAGGTTATAATGTAGCAAAAATTTTGCCTATTAAATTTGTTATTGCATCAAAAATATTATACAAGAGCACCAACTTTGTATGTGCCAACAAAAGAAAAATAAAAATATCGAATTTCAGGGAATTCGGTTTAAAAATACACAACATAAATATGTTGAGGTACAGTAAAAAGTTGTTCAATGTTGATATGTTAGGAATTCCCGTTGAAAGCACGTCTAAAATACCCCAAATACCAACAACCGTCATATTTGGGCTATCGTAAAATATGGACGAATATTGATAGGTTTTGGTAGGAAGATGTTTCACCCAATGAAAAATTAATATATTTAATATCAGCAAATTGGTTTGTAAAACCAAACGAAAATCCCCGAAATACTGAACATTTGGAGATTTTACATTTCAATATTGCGAGCTCGATCGTGATTTCATTAGATGGACGCATAGATTTTGGATGAAGTGTTAAAAATTGCTTAATATTTTTATTTATTTTTTTATACGTGCAAAAGAGTTTGGATTGAGTGGTTTTTCATTTAATTATACCCAGCCCGGCCCTTTGCTACGTCGGATTAGAAAGATTTGCAAAAAAAGAATTTTCGACTGTCATAATAAACACGTCATAATAAACACAGTAATCAGTTTGGTTTGGATCGGTTTGAGAGGTCGAGGACATTACGGCGCAATTATAATGGAGTGCAGCCCATTATTAAATCAAAATTAATTCTTGCGGTATTCATTCTGTTATTTTCACATTTTAAAATTAAGTTTAAATGCATCTTTGAAGATTCGAGAAATTCGAAGTATATTTTCTACACTTTCTTATTCTTTAGAAAATCCAAAAAGGTCTGCTACTTTATGTAGAATATTTTGAGAAGCAAATAAATCTTTCAAACGACTACATTCGTATTGCGAAAGGCGATAGGTTGAGCAGCATGATTGTGTACGAATATTTAACTAATCTATAGAAGACATAGCAGAATTGTTGGAAGAAATATAAAGAAAATGGTAAAAAGCAATTTGGATTTATTTCTAAGAGGCAGAATTTTCAGACATTATCGAGAATTATAAAATTTCAATGTAAATTTTTTTAAGAAATCATACAATTTTAAAACAAATTTCTGAAAGTGGATCTGTGGATCACTATATGGAAAGCAAAATCCACTTGATGCGATTGTAGTATGTGGCGAAAATCTATTTTCAAATATAAATATACTGTTACAAATCTTAATAACGACACCGGTAACCACAGCATAAGCTGAAGGAAGATTTCCTACACCACGTCGGGTAAAAAGTATGCAAAGGTGCACGGTTTTTGGAGATTTTGTTTTTGCAAAATTGTCAGGCTAAATCCCAGTTTGTTGACAAGGTGACAGTTTGTTTGACATCCTGCTGGAAAAGGTCATATGAGATGTAAATTTGAACAGAAACATCATATGTTACTCAACATCGATAATGGAACATCGACATAATGGGACGAACATTGCACGAATTGAGGAGTCTGCCAAAGTGAGACTGGCAGTAAATGGCGGGAAGACCAAGCTGGTGTTATAAACGTGCAAGACGTACAGTAGACTCGGACAAACTGTGGAACTTGAAAACTACAGTGAACGATTTTCTATACCTCGGTACCGCAATAAACAAAACTAATAACATCAGTTTTAAAATTCGGAGGAGAATAGTGTTGGCCAACAGATGCTACAATGGTCTGAGTAAGTATCTTTAAAGCAAGGACACCTATCACCAGACCAATCTCACACTCTACAAGACGCTAATTACCCGAATATTTGTATGGATCTGAAGCATGGGTTTTGAAAGAAAAATTCTCCGGAAGATCTATGGGCCGATCTGCGTCGACGGTGAATATCGCCGTCGAATGAAACATGAGCTATACCATCTATTCGCGACTACGTTTGCTAAGCAATGTTGTGAGAAAGGATGTAGATTCCCAAGTCATAAGCCAGCTAAGTAAGTAAATTTATAGGATAAAACTGCCAATTTCGAGTAACAACTATGACCTATACTATGGTAAAATACGCCTATATGGGGACAACCCCTACACACTGAACTAATCAGCAAACTATTTTAATATAAGAAGGGGGTTATATGGGAACTACCCCCAAAAAGGGGGCGAAGAATAATAATTTTTGGTAGGAAAATTTGTTACCATATGCCCCAAAATACGGTAAATTGGGGTGTATCGTTATATGGGGGCTACCAGAAAAATGTAAATAGTTGTATGAGGCTATGCCTAATTAATGACCGACATATGTCAATTTCGAACCCAATATTTTTGGTTTGTGTCTCAATTCTTTCCTTCAGGAGGTATAATCATATGGGGGAGATGCCTAAATGCTGGCCGATATATTTCTTTATCGTCAGGTTCGGGGTATTTAAGACGATAGAATTCCATAATTTGCAGGGTAAAACTGACTATTTCGAGTAACGACTATCCTTTATATTATGGTAGAATACGCCTACATGGGGACAACCCCAATACACAGAAGTAATTGTGTTAGCATCAAGTGACGGCTAAAGTGCTTCTCAAAATTTAAACGTGTTTTTCTCAAAACAGTGTTTTTTTTTGAATTGCTGGCAAGATAACGCAAAAACTACTGATCCAATCGGTTCCAAATTTTTGCACGTCCTCCGTTAGTGTATAGTTATCGTATGAACTAGGATAAATCCATTAGGTCAAGGCCTTCCTTATTATACCCTCCACCATAGTATGGTGGGTGTATTAATTTTGTCATTCCGTTTGTAAATAATCGAAATATTCATCATCCGACCCTATAAAGTATATATATATATATTCTTGGTCAGGGTAAAATTCTAAGACGATCTAGCCCTGTCCGTCCGTCTGTAAAAATCAGCTATCTTCTGAAGGAATTGAGACAGGGTGCTGAAAATTTTCATAGAGTTATCTTTTGTTTGTAGATAGGTCAAGTTCGAAGATGGGATATAAGGGTACCGCCCAATTTTTGATATTATGGGGTTCTTGAGCACACTTTTCAACCGAATTCGCTTAAATTTGGAACTTTTTGGGTACCAAATGTATCTACTATAAATTATAAATATCGGTCAACTTTTATAACGGTACCCCCATATTACTGTATTTTGGGGGGGTTTAAGTGCGTTTTTAAACCGAATTCGCTAAAATTGGGTACAATGGATTCGTATTGGTACCAAATTTCTTCACTAAAAATTATATATATAGGCCCATTTTTCCGGGTAACCCCCATATAGGACAACTACAATTTTCGGTATTTTGGCATTATTGAGCTTTTTTCAACCTAATTCGCCGTAATTTGTTATTTTTTATTTTACTTACTATCAATATTTCAATCTTAAATATTTAACAAAGTTTTGAGTTTTACTTATGAAATATTTCTATAAATATTATTATTTTTTTTTTCGTTCGTTCCCACGCCTCTCACACCCGCCCCTGCCGACCGAGGGGGCTACCTCCCTATACGCAGGGAGCACGTACACACCAAAGACCGGACTAAGGCGGGTTAGTAGTGGTTTAACAACACCGGCTACAGATAGATCATCAGCCGGCAATTAGTAATAATACAACAAATATAAATTAGAATTAGATACATTAAACAGGCATTACATTAACATGCATTAAACAGACAACAGTAAACAACAGCTACAATATAAACAGCTACAGCTACTTATAAAGAATAAGAAATGTATTATAATAGTAACCACTAGATAAATATATATGTATACTTAACGAGTGTGTAGTTGCTATTAAATTAAATTTCTTAAATTATCATAGTCTGACTTTCTGCATTTTTCGTTAAATATCAGTGTAATGTCATTGATTAAGATCCCTATAGTTTTAAGCTGAGCTCTTCTATGCAATTCAGTTGTAGGATCCCTCGAAGGTTAATTGTAAATTATTTTTATATACTCGACCATAGTATGGAGGGTATATTAATTTTGTCATTCCGTTTGTAGCTCATCGAAATATTCATTTCCGACCTTATAAAGTATATATATTCTTGATCAGGGTAAAAATCTAAAACGATCTAGCCTTGTCCGTCCGTCTGTTGTAATCAAGCTATCTTTTGAAGGAATTGAGGTAGGGTGCTGAAATTTTGCGTAGGGAAGATGGGATATATTGGTCCACGTTTAGGTATAGCTCCCATATAACAGTACCCCCCAATTTTTTGGGGTTCTTGAGCGCGTTTTTCAACCGAATACGCTGAAAGTTGGTACATTGGGTCATTATTGGGTAGTAAATGTATCCACGAAAAATTATAAATATAGGTCCACTTTTTCTTGTTGCCCCCATATAACGGTACCTCCTAATTTTCAGTATTTTGGGGGTTTTATCGTTATTTTCCACCGAATTGGCTGTAATTTAGTATTTTGAGTTCTTAGTAGGTACCAAATCTCTCCACAAAAAATTATAAATATAGGTACATTTTTTCGGATATCCCCCATATAAGGGTACCGCCCAATTTTCGTTATTTTGGGGTTCTTGAGCGCGCTTTTCAACCGAATTCGCTGCAATTTGGTACATTGGGTTCATATTGGGTCCAAATATCTCTACTAAAAATTATAAATATCGGCCCACTTTTTCTGGTAGCCCCCATATAAGAGCACCCAAAATTTTCGGTATTTTGAGGTCTTGAGCGCGATTTTCAACCGAATTCGCTGAAATTTGGTACATTGGGTTCTTATTGGGTACCAAATATCTCTATTAAATATTATAAATATCGGTCCAGTTTTTCATTTCAAATACCTGTCGGTATACCTTTGGTGGAGGGTATCAAAAGTTCGGCCCGGCCGAACTTAACGCTTTTTCACTTACTGAATAGAAAATCTAAACAAAATGTAAAAAATAAACTATTTCAAAAAATTCACAAAAACTCATAAAAAGACTTCAAATTAATATTTTGTATAATTTGAAGTCTTTTTATGAGTTTTTGTGAATTTTTTGAAATAGTTTATTTTTTACATTTTGTTTAGATTTTCTATTCAGTAATGGGTATAGTGCACGTCCACATTAATAGTTTTCACACATACATTCTCCAAGTGAGACTTAAACGATTAAAATGTATCTCACTTCCTTGGACCATGAGTATTTAGTGGGATTCTACGCGGGGCTTACTGTAAGGAAAAATAATTGCCTGAGATTTATTTTCATTAATTATAATTTTCCACTTTGTGAAATATTTATTAGCGGAATTTAAAGCTTTTTGCATTCTTTTGACTATAGTATTTGAGACTTTTCCGTGACAGACAAATGCACTTCCATCGGCGTAGAAAGCTACATCGCAATTTCCTGCAATTTTAAAATCGGAAATGTACATTGAAAGGAGAGGTGATAAAACCGACCAATGTCAAGAAACAGAATTCCTGTGGAGTGTCGTTTTCTTTTATTATATTTAATGAAATTTTACGACTCTTTTAATTTGATGCGTAGTCGAATGTTGGGGACGAAAGCCAAATTGACAACTGTGATTGATGTTGTTTTCGTCTGCAAAATTTTAAAGACGTTGAAAATTATTTTTTCAAAAACTTTATCTAAACTACTTAGTAAGCTTATTGGACGATAGCTTGAAGGAAGTTTGGGATCTTTTCCCTTCTTATGTATCGGAATTATTTTGGCTAATTTAAATTTACGAGGAAAATGCGAAAACCTTAAAAAAATATTATATATATTATCTAAAAAAGTGTAAGCAGATTGTGGCAGATTTTTAAGTAATATATTATTAATTCCGTCAATGTCTGGTGCCTTAGAATTTTTCAGATTTTTAATGTAAAAAATTGCCTTTTTAAGAGATTTTTGAAGATTGGGGTAATGAATCTCAGAGGTCTCTTGTTCAAGAGATATAATTAAAGAATTTACTTTCGTTTCCACGGAACTTAGATCATGTTTGGTAATTAGGTGAGGCTTTTCAAAATGGTTTGCTATATCTGATTTATTTTTATTGTTGGATATACTTTCATTATTGAATAAAAGGGACCCTACATTTTTATTCCGACTTTTTCTTCGCTTTGTAATTTTCCACAAATTTCAACTACTTACATTTAGTTTTGGAAAAAATTTAGACCCGTGTTCATTCCTCATTGTATTGATGTGTGCTGAAATAAGTTTTCTTATAATAGCTTTATATGCACTTTTTAAATTAGGGTCATTGCATCTTTTAAAAATTATTTTATATCTATTTCTGGTGCCAATCATCCGCTTACATTGGTCCGTTACTTCAAAGTGATTAGAATATTCTAACTTCTGGGGTATTATCTCCGCTGAAGCTGACTGTAAAATACGTACAAATTCACAAATAGTTTCATTGATATTAAGGAGTGATAATTCATTACAGTTAATTTCAAGTGCAGATAATTTAATGTCTACAGAACGTTTAAAATGTTCCCAGTTTGCGTATTTAAAATCTAGATATGTTTTTGTACACTCTATCGCTTCTTCATTAATAACAAACGTTATGGGTGAATGATCCGAGTACAGTTCATATGGGTGAGTCCGTAAGTCTGTGAATGAAAACGTAGTATTAGTTAGCAGAAGGTCAATTGTAGAAGGTCTTCTATACATAAAATGTTGAGGAAATCTAGAAGGGTAAAAAATATAATAGCTTGAATAATGAATGATGCATTTCCTGCGGCATCAGATGAATGGTATTTCCAGCTAGTGTGATGTGCGTTGAAATCGCCCAGGATGAAAAAAGTTGCCGGCCACTTATGTAATCATCTCCATATCGTTTATAAAGTCGGGTGTGTATCGTGGACAAAACGACGAGATAAATTTTGATTTTTTGTTGGAAAAATCTACTGAAATACATATATTGTCAATAGTTTTTGTTGGAATATGATTTTCTAATTTATGTTTAACTGTTGTTGCAATAGCAACACCACCACCATGAGATCATCTATAGACCTTATATCCTGGCAAGTAGAATTTGTGGTTAGTTTTTAGGAATGTTTCATTTAAGAGTACAATGTTTATTGAATTATCCACAATAACATTGTGAAGTTGAGTATTCTGCGCAATTGTTATAATTCCTTGGCAATTACAGTGCATTGCGTGAACGCGAGTATTTTGCTGATTATATGGCATATTTAAGCATGGTCATTATAACATTAAGCTTATCGAATTTTGTCTTACATTTTCGTAAGTCAGAGAGTGCTTCCGAGAAGATTTGGAATATCTCGTCTATGTTAAAGAGGTCATCATGGTGGTTGACTTAGTCCACAGGTGTTTTTAAAACATGTGCGTAACTATTTCTAGGAAAAAGTGCAGGCATATTATTTTTAATACTTTTTGGAATTTCGTTTACAAATTGAAGATCATCAGGAGATTCTTCGTATCTCTTCGAAATGTGTCGATTTCTTTGAAGGCTTTTGTTCACCATTTTCAGCGAATTTCTAAGTATTCCTTTCGACTTGGGCAGTGGGTGGTTTGAGTTTTTTAAGTTTTTCTTTGTGCAATTGAAACTTTTATATGCCGCTGGACTTCCATGTGATGTTTTATTTACTTGACAATAGATCGGTCTGTTTACTATTTGGTAACAATTGTTACTAAATGTTGTATGTTTACCCAAAATCCAGTAAAAGAGAGTCAAGTGAGAGAGCAAGTTGGACAGTTCAACAACAACAAACTTACGGTAGTTTACTGAAAGAATTTTATGCAGTAAGATTTTGTAAACTCAGCCATTTTTGGATCAGCTCTTTTATGACCAAACACAAAAATTATATAAAACCTTTTTTAGTTTGCAAAGTTTCAGTTGAAGTTAATTTGTATAAAAATGACAGAAAATGGCAATGCAAAGTTTCATTAAATTAAAAACTCATTCTTTATATATTTAGGCAAGTTCCAGAAAGAGAGCAACATATTGATGCAGGAAGCTTAAATGTTCCCGGGGAACATACCAAATCAATTTTTCTTTTATTGTTCATTTTATTTTTAATATTAAATGCAATGCAAATAATTGTGTTTGTTTGATTTTTTTGTTACTGTTTTCTTGAATCAGTTATTTATTTGCTAAATCTTACTAAATGTTGTCTGTTTACTTTTCTCAGTATTTTCGCAAAAGAGAGCAAAAACGGCTTACTCTCTGAACTAGAACTTACTGAGTAAATGTTACTGGAAAATTAACCAGACACACAACCACAAAACAGCAATACAAATATTTGTTCGAAAACAATTTTTGAACCGTGTCCGTACATTGCGCGTTTGGTGCATTGAGTTGGACCTTTTGTTCCCTTCAAGGGTTTTCGTGAATGTACCACTATACCGCACAACCTTTTGATTTTCAAAACTTGAGCTTTTGTGTTCTTTGATCTATCGAATTCCACCATATATATAGCGTCGTCAATAAAAGATCGTGATGTATGAATTTCTTTAATATTCACTGCGTGATTATTGTAGGAGTTTGTAAGCTCATCTCTTATTTCATTTGGATCTGTTTGTGGCAGTCCGTACAGAACTAATTTAAGGGGACCCCCATTTTGTTAATTTTAGAGCGAAGTCAATAATCCTAGTTCATACGAGAGCCAGACATGTACTCTTTCTAACACCGTTGGAATTTTCGGATTCCGATGTTCCAGTGAGGAGTTATCATGCCCGCCATCAAAAATAAGGACTTTTCTTTAATTACAAAAAACAACAACAAAGCAATAACAAAATTTTTTGTAAATTATTTTTCTTCTTTTTTAAATCTTCAGATATATATGTGCAAAGTTACAAACCTTAACTAGTATTGGTATTAATTTACCAGCCCATTGAAAATCTTGAAAAATTAAAATCGAGAATGGGTGGGGTTCCCTTAAATAATTTGGTGTCTTCACACTCATGAGTATAGAAAGTATATTGTGTTTCTATAAGCTTCTTCTTGACTAATTCAATTTTTTTTCAATAATAGTGATATTATTTTGGTGCCAATAGACATTCTTTTGAATTCATATGCCGTTCCAATTAATTTGTACACGGTGTGGAAGCTGTGTACAGCATCAACAACGATTGGGAGAACAACAACTTTGTATTCCATTACTTTTTCCACTTCACCTTCACTATAAGTTTCATCATCATTGACTTGCAAAATTTTAAATTTGGTTCCACTTGTTTTGTATTTTTCTTTCGGGGCTCTGCCCGACATGATATTTCTTTTTAAAGAAGTGATAAAAGTCTTCTTAAATAGTTAGTGTTTGAAAAAATGTGCTCACTTTGGCTACCAACAAATTTACAGTTCAGTTATAAGTTGAGTATGCAGCAATTAATTATTGTTATTTATATGCTTAGAGTAAAAAACACTCCGAAATCAATAACAAAAGAAAAAACACGTCTGCTAGGTTTGACCGATAGCATAGCACTGAATTTGGTATTTTGTAGTCGCATTTGGTAACACCTTTTAGGGTTAGTTCTTATATTAAAATAGTGAGCTGATTAGTTCCGTGTGTAGGGGTTATCCCCATATAGGCGTATTCTACCATATATAGGGGACAGTCGTTACTCGACATAATAAGTTGTACCCTACAAATTATGGAATTCTAAGACGATTTAGCCATCGGTTGTAATCATTCCGTTTTCTAAGGAAATCGTGATAAAAAACTCGAACCTGACGATAGTGAAATTTATCGGCCAGCATTTAGGCTCCCCCATATAATTATACCTCCTGAAGGAACGAATTGAGACACAAAACAAAAGTATTGGGTTCGAAATTGACATTGTCGGTCATTAATTAGACATAGCTTTTATATAATTATAAACCAAAATATTCGCTAATTCCTACACTATGTAATATAACTTTGTAATCTAAATTGCAGTAGTTTGAGGATTGTATATCCTGCAATGCGTTACTAGTATCGTTCCGCGCTTTGGGGTTTCATTAAAAATTGCTTAAATTTGTATTTGATGTACATAACGTTTACACAAACCGGTTTATAGAATTATCGGTATAGCTTCATTTTTTGTATGTTTCCTATATTTTCATTTCAAGTATCTGTCAGTATACCTATGATGGAGGGTATCCAAAGTTTGGGCCTTTCGAATTTTACCCTGATCAAAAATATTTATATACTTTATAGGGTCGGAAATGAATATTAAATTAATGATGTAAATAATGTAATGTTTTTAGGAAAAAAATATTGATTGATAAGGGTGGCGAAATATTTATGCTAGATAAGAAAGATAGGTCGAAGGGAATAAAGGGATACGTAGTCGCAAAAGTTGACTTTTCGACTTTTTTTGCCTTTGATTAAAAAGTCAAATTTTCGATCTGTCATGATATAATAAAAAAGTTCAGGAATATGTAATTTTTGAGCAATTTGAGTTTGTGATAGTAAATGAAGTGTTTATGAAGAAAATCTTAACCCGATCTTGAAAAGACGACTTTGCGATTTCCTCAAAGATCGAAAGTCGGCTTCGACTTTTACACTGTTCACTACTTTTACACTTATCCCTAAAGGGGGATAAGTAAAAGATATCTATCTATCTATGAAGTGTTTATGAAGAAAGTCTTAACCCGATTTTGAAAAGACGACTTTGCGATTTCCTCACAGATCAAAAGTCGGCTTCGACTTTTACACTGTTCACTACTTTTACACTTATCCCTAAAGGGAGATAAGTAAAAGGTATCTATATATATATATAAAATAGAAAAAAATGTGTTTGTTTGTATGTTACCGATAGACGCAAACACCCCTGAACACATATTAATGAGATTTACACAGAATGTCATGACATGCCCTGAAATTAACATATGCTAGATAGAGTTTAAAAATTCCGCGTGGATGAAGAGTTATATCATCAATAGTGAACATACCTCAAAATTTCTGAATATGTAATATGGATATATCTTAAGAACGGTTACAGATACCGTCTTCAAAATCTGTCTGAATAACGTAGGATATATACACATCATCCATTCAAAAATGAGCGCGGTACGATTGGAGATAAATGCACGCTATCCGATAAAAGTAACATAGGCTAGATAAAATTCTAAAATTTAGCGTGGATGCGGACTTATAGCATCAAAAGTAATCACACATATTAAATAATATACCTATTCTATTATTATATCTTAAGAAGGGTTACAGATTTCCACTTCAAAATTTTTCTGACTATCTTCCTTACAAATACGTATCATCCCTATAAAAATTGGCGTGGGAAAATGGCGGTAATGTACTCCCCATTGCATTACGTCTATCTATACATATGAAATAGACAAAAAAATCGCTGAATAGACTTTCGCAGTCAGTCATGTCATCGCATTGAAGTAAGATAGGCAAGATAAACTTCAAAAATTCCGGGATGTCGATATTGGTTTTCTATGCATTTATCTGAATATCTTATTGGTTTTTGGTCCTATTATGACATTATTAGTAATGATAATAACCACCAATTCAGTAATTACACTAAAGTCTGCTGCTTTTCATCTCTCCATTATCATCACATATTGGAATAAAAATTGTGTAAAATGAAAAAAGTTATTGACATTATAATTTTTATATTTTGTCAGTTTTTAAAAAAATAAACATTTCAATTTTGAAATTTTTTTGAATTTCAATAATTCTACAATTTTTGGAGAAAATGACTATGAATTCAATAAAAGTATGCATCAGCAATATATGAGATAAATCTAAAATCGAAATGCGGATTCAAAGTTTTAGAAAACAGAAATCTTTGGTGGGTTATCAAAATGTGTCCATTACCAGAAATTAAGTTTAGTTGACCAAACGGATATGGCTGTATAGATGAAACGACTAACTAATTTGATCTAGGTTTCTTAAAAATACTAAGATATATACAGCTAAGACCAATAATCCATTTAGGTTCGGTAATGCATTCTTTTAAAAACCTTTTTAGACAATGAAACAATTAAAGATACAAAATCCAAACTTAACTAGGATTATACATCAGGGATCCATGCTATATTATTCAGACAGAGAAATGCATGCCAACCATATTGGAAACAGCTGAGAATACATATATAATGGTTGGTGGAAATGAAGGATTGTATTAGTTTTTGAACGATTAATGAACAAGATGTGAATATTGAAGAAAATATATTTCTGTGTGCTACTATTACAACTGATTAAGACACGTCAAGACAAATTTGTTTTCAATATTTCCACAACATTTTAATCTATTGAATCGAATCAAATATTCTAATACATTAGCCTTCTGTTACCATATTATTACTGATATTACACACTTTAGTAGGGGCAGCGAAGCGCCATGGGTTCGGCTAGTTTTCTATATATATATATATATATATATATGTAGAAGATAGATATAGTAAAAGTACGCAGAATTGGAATTCATATTTACTAAGATTTTTTTCAACGAATATTTTATAAAAAAAAAGTATAAAAGTAATGTAAACATTAACAGCTGTTTGTACATAAGAGTTGTCAACAGTAAAAACATTTTTCGATTGTTTCTTATCAATATGTTGTGTATTGAATGCCATCAACTAGTTTTGAAATTCTTTAAGTTGGAACAGTAAAAGGTTATGAATTTCTGACAATTTATTGATAGAATTTTGAATTTAAATATTAAATTATTGCTATGTTTACAATTTTCTTCTTATTCTATTGTTTACTCCCGTTTGGATAAATGGGAGCGCTGCTCATACAATGTGGTTCATTGGTCTATTGCAGCAGCTTTATAAAATTGAAATAGTTGCTTTACATATGTCTGTGTGTTTATTAGCATCAGCATAAATGTATATCAAGTCTGACCATATGAGAAACCAAGGGATGTGAAACATTCTCTCCGTCGTTAAGCTGTGCTCGATAAAACTACATTATATTGATATTCTTAATGGCCTTAATATTCAAAATAAAATGTAATGCAATTTCTAGATTATTCACGTTGCAAATTAGGGACAGCGCTAATAATGCAATGAAGACATTTGTTTATTTTTCAATTTGGATGCTCGTTTTGTGAAGTTGGCGAAGCTTTCTACTCTTCCTCATCCGTGTCAAATGGCTGCAATGTAGTTATTTGTTGCTCCCAGGTGGTTCCTTCGTTGAGTCTCTCCAGTAATGCTAGATACTAAATGGCTGCTTTTAACACACTGGATGTTGTTTTTACATCTGCAACTCTCACTATGTCGCCTTTTCCTCTGTATGTTTTTATGACACGCCCTACCGGCTACTGTATTACTGGAGCATTATCTTCTTTGATGATGAAGTTTCCCATGGCTTGTTTGAACAGTACCGGATTAGCTCTGCTATATCTTATGCAGCGGTGAACAATGATGATGTTTCCCCTCAGTGACCAAAATCACCAAAGGTCTTGCTATATCGGATTTGACCGATCTCTTAGTGATTCTTCGAAACGGGTCAATGTTGACCTTTACGCTGAAGATGTCATCCTTTGAAAGCCATGTGAGGCCTAATGTCTCGATCGAATACGCCGTTGAGCTTTCAAAATCTGAAGCCACTCTCCTTTCCACTTCAAAATTTTTCTGACTATCTTCCTTACAAATACGTATCATCCCTATAAAAATTGGCGTGGGAAAATGGCGGTAATGTACTCCCCATTGCATTACGTCTATCTATACATATGAAATAGACAAAAAATCGCTGAATAGACTTTCGCAGTCAGTCATGTCATCGCATTGAAGTAAGATAGGCAAGATAAACTTCAAAAATTCCGGGATGTCGATATTGGTTTTCTATGCATTTATCTGAATATCTTATTGGTTTTTGGTCCTATTATGACATTATTAGTAATGATAATAACCACCAATTCAGTAATTACACTAAAGTCTGCTGCTTTTCATCTCTCCATTATCATCACATATTGGAATAAAAATTGTGTAAAATGAAAAAAGTTATTGACATTATAATTTTTATATTTTGTCAGTTTTTAAAAAAATAAACATTTCAATTTTGAAATTTTTTTGAATTTCAATAATTCTACCATTATTGGAGGAAATGACTATGAATTCAATAAAAGTATGCATCAGCAATATATGAGATAAATCTAAAATCGAAATGCGGATTCAAAGTTTTAGAAAACAGAAATCTTTGGTGGGTTATCAAAATGTGTCCATTACCAGAAATTAAGTTTAGTTGACCAAACGGATATGGCTGTATAGATGAAACGACTAACTAATTTGATCTAGGTTTCTTAAAAATACTAAGATATATACAGCTAAGACCAATAATCCATTTAGGTTCGGTAATGCATTCTTTTAAAAACCTTTTTAGACAATGAAACAATTAAAGATACAAAATCCAAACTTAACTAGGATTATACATCAGGGATCCATGCTATATTATTCAGACAGAGAAATGCATGCCAACCATATTGGAAACAGCTGAGAATACATATATAATGGTTGGTGGAAATGAAGGATTGTATTAGTTTTTGAACGATTAATGAACAAGATGTGAATATTGAAGAAAATATATTTCTGTGTGCTACTATTACAACTGATTAAGACACGTCAAGACAAATTTGTTTTCAATATTTCCACAACATTTTAATCTATTGAATCGAATCAAATATTCTAATACATTAGCCTTCTGTTACCATATTATTACTGATATTACACACTTTAGTAGGGGCAGCGAAGCGCCATGGGTTCGGCTAGTTTTCTATATATATATATATATGTAGAAGATAGATATAGTAAAAGTACGCAGAATTGGAATTCATATTTACTAAGATTTTTTTCAACGAATATTTTATAAAAAAAAAGTATAAAAGTAATGTAAACATTAACAGCTGTTTGTACATAAGAGTTGTCAACAGTAAAAACATTTTTCGATTGTTTCTTATCAATATGTTGTGTATTGAATGCCATCAACTAGTTTTGAAATTCTTTAAGTTGGAACAGTAAAAGGTTATGAATTTCTGACAATTTATTGATAGAATTTTGAATTTAAATATTAAATTATTGCTATGTTTACAATTTTCTTCTTATTCTATTGTTTACTCCCGTTTGGATAAATGGGAGCGCTGCTCATACAATGTGGTTCATTGGTCTATTGCAGCAGCTTTATAAAATTGAAATAGTTGCTTTACATATGTCTGTGTGTTTATTAGCATCAGCATAAATGTATATCAAGTCTGACCATATGAGAAACCAAGGGATGTGAAACATTCTCTCCGTCGTTAAGCTGTGCTCGATAAAACTACATTATATTGATATTCTTAATGGCCTTAATATTCAAAATAAAATGTAATGCAATTTCTAGATTATTCACGTTGCAAATTAGGGACAGCGCTAATAATGCAATGAAGACATTTGTTTATTTTTCAATTTGGATGCTCGTTTTGTGAAGTTGGCGAAGCTTTCTACTCTTCCTCATCCGTGTCAAATGGCTGCAATGTAGTTATTTGTTGCTCCCAGGTGGTTCCTTCGTTGAGTCTCTCCAGTAATGCTAGATACTAAATGGCTGCTTTTAACACACTGGATGTTGTTTTTACATCTGCAACTCTCACTATGTCGCCTTTTCCTCTGTATGTTTTTATGACACGCCCTACCGGCTACTGTATTACTGGAGCATTATCTTCTTTGATGATGAAGTTTCCCATGGCTTGTTTGAACAGTACCGGATTAGCTCTGCTATATCTTATGCAGCGGTGAACAATGATGATGTTTCCCCTCAGTGACCAAAATCACCAAAGGTCTTGCTATATCGGATTTGACCGATCTCTTAGTGATTCTTCGAAACGGGTCAATGTTGACCTTTACGCTGAAGATGTCATCCTTTGAAAGCCATGTGAGGCCTAATGTCTCGATCGAATACGCCTTTGAGCTTTCAAAATCTGAAGCCACTCTCCTTCATGAATAAAAGTTATTTTGGAGAAACTGCGACGCGAGCGTGTACCGTAACGAGTTTTCCTTGGTCACCTGCTCCAAGAATTTTGTTGTTAAGTTTGGGTCCGCTCTGGTGAATACGTAACTGTGTTTAGTTGATAATACGTTATGGGTTGCGAAGTCTCCTTTCTCCAAATAATTAATTGCAGATACATCCTCTCAACATCAGTTGTGAATACATATTTAGGCAATCTGAATCGAAGTAGTGTGGAGAACAAATCGCTTCGAACAGTTGGACCAGTGTACATTAGTTCATTTAGTGAGTGCTCCGATAAAGTTGTTGCTGAAGCATCAAATACGACCAGAAGGCTTGTAGTTGAGCTTTCAGTTGTTGCACGCAGTGATGTGGGATAAAATAGTTTGGGCAGCGAATCCCTTCTGCTGCGATCTTTGATATGTGTCCCATATCCTCGTATTCTTCCATGAAATTCTTATATTGAGCTTTTAATTCCGGTTTTTCTGCAATCGCCCTTCCAGAGAAAAAAGCGATTGATTGTGATTCCGTGGAGTCACCTAAAATTTCAGGGCCTTGATGGAAAGAAATCTGCACCACAAATCAATTTTGAATGCCTCTTTTGGTGAGTTGTTCGAAGTGATTTTCGTATTTTTTTATTTCGATGGACATTGGTTTACTAGATGTTCTAATTTCTTCTAATTCCCAAAGGGCGATGAAAGCATAAATTATTTCATCAGCGGTTCATATTCCACACGCCAGATTGTTGGATACATGGCTCTGCATTGATTGTGTTCGATTCTATCGGGTCGATTGAAAGCTGGATCAACGAGTGCCACATTTTTCGACAGTGGCCATTTGTCAGTATTGATGAACTTTGATTGTTTTGATGTCAATATACTCGGCAAAATGAGTAAAGTCGTCTTGAATACTTTTTAATCCGGGATTTGAGTCCTACATTTACTCGGTACATTGTTTTTGTATTTGTTGAACCGATTCCATTGATGTTTACATTCAAAATCTGTTTTAAAATGCCATGCCGATTCTTCTTCTGCTATTTTTACGCTAGCACGATGCACGGATGAACCGATGATTGTTTCCTGACAGAGAGTTGATTGAGAACTTTGTTGGTTCCGATAATGTATATTGCTGATTTGATGTGTTAACAATATCCACTTTTTGTAGCAATCAATAAATTGTCAAATTTGGATTTGAATGTTATATCATTGCTTGTTTACCATTTTCTTTATAATATATTATATAATCCCTTTCGATAAATGGGAGCGCTGCTCATACAGGTGCATGTGGTTGATGGGTAGATTACTACAATTTGTTGGTGCATTGACCAATGTTGTTCAATGGACTATTTGAAATATTTATTTTGCATATGTATTTGTTTATTATTGAAGCGGAGTGAATGTAGGAATACTTTCCACAGTTAAATGATTTTATATAAGAACCGCTCTTATAACAAAGACATTTATATTAGAAAATTATTTTGGAACACCGAATCGAAAATCACACTTACAATCATTGCATTTTTTACAACATACTATGATACAATGAATTTGTCGCAATTTTTAATGTGAAAGTGATTTTGAAGATAAACCGAAAATAAAATTTAATGAACCATTGAAACTTACAAATTTACCTATAGTCCGAAAAGTTTCTACATTATCTTGGGATCACAATGACTTCCAAATTTCAAGGAGCAAACTTCACGAGAATTGGCCGAAATTGTACAATAGACCCAAGAAATTACGGCATCTGTTGAAAGTACATCCTATTCAGCAAACTCTGGGACAAAACGACTGAGGCGGGATCTATTAAACAACTGGCAGGACGCACAACACCACAATGAAGAATATTTACTGTAGCTGCAATAGTACAGATTTATTTTGGGAAGTGTGAAAAAGCGTTGAGGACAAATAATACAATCCATTTTTTGTGGCGACTAGAAAGTATTTGACGAATCCTGCGTTTCTTCCTAACATTCTCTAGTTCGATGCTAGGGACTTCTAAGCCAAAAATATTAAAACCTTCATCGAATATATATACTACGAATGTAACAAAACAATAAGATACTCTGATAAATATTGTGTAGGATTAAATGCCAAAAAAAAAAAAAATCCAAAATTATAACAAATTTCCAAACTGTAAATATTTTCTTTACCAAGAACTCGAATTATATAGAATAATGCCAATATGATTTCAATTATTAACAAAGTCGATCCAAACTATTCCCAAGAAACACCAACTCGTTTAAGGAAAATACCCAAATATCGAATGTTTATGAAAAAGCTAAAATTCCGAAAATGTTGAAAAAAAAACAAAAAAAAGTGTACTAAAAAACAAAACAGTAATTTTTGAAAAAATCCCAAAATCAAACGAATTTATCAAAATTGTAGCCAAAAAATTACATGAAAAATATACTAGTTTTCAACAACATTTTATTTCAAACATTTTATCAATATATGTAAAATTTTAAATTAATTCTATTATAAAAGATCAGTAAATTTCCAAAAGTAATAAATTTTTATTAACACCACTATATATATCCAAAAATCATACACACACCAGTAATTTATTTATTCAAATATTTCAGCTTTGTAACAATCAACCGACCCAATGCCACTATAGGTCAAACAGACCATTTTTACTGGTCAAAAGTCGAATTTCAGACATTGTCCTATCACTTATTTTGAGTTTCAATCGAGTAAGGAACACTTCAAAACAAATAAAAATGAATTTTGTTTTTGCATAATCACTTATACCGTTACATGGCAAGCTGTCAAACGTGAATTATTAAAATACCATAAAAAATGTATTAATTTGGTATGTTACTTGTTAAGATTTAAAGTGGAAATAAAATATAAGTATAACTATAAGTAAATAATTAATAAGAAATTATTCGATATTTTTTTATCATAAAATGTATCCATACATATGTGTATGTGTAGTATAGTAAAAGCAACCGTAACTTTAGATTGATCGCAGAAATTTTTAAACATCGAGGTTATGAATGCATTAAATCCGTGGGCAACGTTTGGCAATTGAAATAAAAATTGATATTTGTTTATTAAACCGTCCTTAATCTAAATAACCGAATGTGGTTTTGCGGATTTGTGCGGTTTTTTTAGTTATTACCATTATTGCATGTTAAACCATTTACCGAAATACTGATTAATTTGAATCTGAAATAACAGGAGTAAAGCTAAATCGTATATTCCGCCTCAAAATTATTTTAATTTCATTATTATGTCAGTTTTAATTAGATTTAAACGTATTTCGAACTTATTGTTATGAAACAGCTAATTTAATATTGACGAAATATTTCTGGTTGTCATGGACAAAGTACAAGGTACTGTCCACGAGGTACAAATTCATTCGACGCAGATAATGGAAAATTGTGTACTTCCATTAGAGGTTCTTGGAAAAGATGCTGCTGAAGCTAGGTATAAATTGTATAAGCCCGACAGGTTACATCACGCTCGTAAGAGCAGCTGAATGAATAACATCTTAGATGCATTTACTAGAGCCTTGGATACATTAGATCCTTTAATATCATCAATTAGCATAATAAAACGCATGCTGCAGCGAAAACGTTAAAGCTTGAAATGTCAAAATTCTAAATAAAATGTTATGAAATATATGAATTAAATTATTTTTCTCCCCAAAGGGTTAATACATTAATAACATAAAGGGTTAATTTCAAAAAAAAATGTTCCATTATTCTTTTTGAAGGTTAAGAAAGCTATTCTGGTTGAAATACAATAATTTTTTTTTTCAATTTTATGACTTTTGGCCACAAAAATTGCCAGTTTGACCTATAGTGCAATGTGCGTAGCACCTAACAAAAAAAAAAAAAAGCTCAACAAGGCAAGCGACGGCTGGTTAACCAATGATATGTGTGTACAGCGTGTGTGTGGCTGACAGTCAACCTACGCGTGTCAACCAGCGTAAGTATGAAAATATAATTATGTATGGTGATAACCAACATATGTATGTTAACCACTGTATGTAGGTAAACACAATTGTATATTGTTAACCAGCGAAGAATATGAAACTTTTTAAAAGTTTTTTCTTTTTCACTGATCACTATTACACCGCCGAGACTAATATACGAAAAACGAGCGAACAACGTTATAAAGCGGCAGTCAACTGGCAGGACGCACAACACCACAATGAAGAATATTTACTGTAGCTGCAATAGTACAGATTTATTTTGGGAAGTGTGAAAAAGCGTTGAGGACAAATAATACAATCCATTTTTTGTGGCGACTAGAAAGTATTTGACGAATCCTGCGTTTCTTCCTAACATTCTCTAGTTCGATGCTAGGGACTTCTAAGCCAAAAATATTAAAACCTTCATCGAATATATATACTACGAATGTAACAAAACAATAAGATACTCTGATAAATATTGTGTAGGATTAAATGCCAAAAAAAAAATCCAAAATTATAACAAATTTCCAAACTGTAAATATTTTCTTTACCAAGAACTCGAATTATATAGAATAATGCCAATATGATTTCAATTATTAACAAAGTCGATCCAAACTATTCCCAAGAAACACCAACTCGTTTAAGGAAAATACCCAAATATCGAATGTTTATGAAAAAGCTAAAATTCCGAAAATGTTGAAAAAAAACAAAAAAAAAGTGTACTAAAAAACAAAACAGTAATTTTTGAAAAAATCCCAAAATCGAACGAATTTATCAAAATTGTAGCCAAAAAATTACATGAAAAATATACTAGTTTTCAACAACATTTTATTTCAATCATTTTATCAATATATGTAAAATTTTAAATTAATTCTATTATAAAAGATCAGTAAATTTCCAAAAGTAATAAATTTTTATTAACACCACTATATATATCCAAAAATCATACACACACACCAGTAATTTATTTATTCAAATATTTCAGCTTTGTAACAATCAACCGACCCAATGCCACTATAGGTCAAACAGACCATTTTACTGGTCAAAAGTCGAATTTCAGACATTGTCCTATCACTTATTTTGAGTTTCAATCGAGTAAGGAACACTTCAAAACAAATAAAAATGAATTTTGTTTTTGCATAATCACTTATACCGTTACATGGCAAGCTGTCAAACGTGAATTATTAAAATACCATAAAAAATGTATTAATTTGGTATGTTACTTGTTAAGATTTAAAGTGGAAATAAAATATAAGTATAACTATAAGTAAATAATTAATAAGAAATTATTCGATATTTTTTTATCATAAAATGTATCCATACATATGTGTATGTGTAGAAATAGTATTAAAGCAACCGTAACTTTAGATTGATCGCAGAAATTTTTAAACATCGAGGTTATGAATGCATTAAATCCGTGGGCAACGTTTGGCAGTTAAAATAAAAATTGATATTTGTTTATTAAACCGTCCTTAATCTAAATAACCTAATTTGGTTTTGCGGATTTGTGCGGTTTTTTTAGTTATTACCATTATTGCATGTTAAACCATTTACCGAAATACTGATTAATTTGAATCTGAAATAACAGGAGTAAAGCTAAATCGTATATTCCGCCTCAAAATTATTTTAATTTCATTATTATGTCAGTTTTAATTAGATTTAAACGTATTTCGAACTTATTGTTATGAAACAGCTAATTTAATATTGACGAAATATTTCTGGTTGTCATGGACAAAGTACAAGGTACTGTCCACGAGGTACAAATTCATTCGACGCAGATAATGGAAAATTGTGTACTTCCATTAGAGGTTCTTGGAAAAGATGCTGCTGAAGCTAGGTATAAATTGTATAAGCCCGACAGGTTACATCACGCTCGTAAGAGCAGCCGGATGAATAACATCTTAGATACATTTACTAGAGCCTTGGATACATTCGATTCTTTAACATCATCAATTAGCATAATAAAACGCATGCTGCAGCGAAAACGTTAAAGCTTGAAATGTCAAAATTCTAAATAAAATGTTATGAAATATATGAATTAAATTATTTTTCTCCCCAAAGGGTTAATACATTAATAACATAAAGGGTTAATTTCAAAAAAAAATGTTCCATTATTCTTTTTGAAGGTTAAGAAAGCTATTCTGGTTGAAATACAATAATTTTTTTTTTCAATTTTATGACTTTTGGCCACAAAAATTGCCAGTTTGACCTATAGTGCAATGTGCGTAGCACCTAACAAAAAAAAAGCTCAACAAGGCAAGCGACGGCTGGTTAACCAATGATATGTGTGTACAGCGTGTGTGTGGCTGACAGTCAACCTACGCGTGTCAACCAGCGTAAGTATGAAAATATAATTATGTATGGTGATAACCAACATATGTATGTTAACCACTGTATGTAGGTAAACACAATTGTATATTGTTAACCAGCGAAGAATATGAAACTTTTTAAAAGTTTTTTCTTTTTCACTGATCACTATTACACCGCCGAGACTAATATACGAAAAACGAGCGAACAACGTTATAAAGCGGCAGTTGTTTTTCTGTTGCAAATCGAAAAGCTCGTCGATTTTGTTTGTGTATTTTTCATAATCTTTGTCATTATTTTTTTCCGCGAGCTTGATAGAGTATCTGTATACGCTTTACTATTACAACACTGAAATTACTACTATGGAACTCAAAAAGTTTTCAAACACAAAGGATAAAATCAATAGATTTTTCTAAAGTAATCATATTTTTCTGTTTAATATAAAAACTTTAAAAAATCGTGCAAAAAGTAATTGGTCCGTACTGCAAGAATCTACTAGTTTTTACTACGATAACGAATTTTCCTTTATGATATCGAAGAAAATGGTCAAATCTAGTAGATTCTTGCAGTACGGAAACAGACCAAATAATAATAATTATGAATATTCTTACATATTTTCGAAATCAGCGGCATCCGTGTCAATTCCTGCATACTGTGACTCTGCACACAGCTCCTGTGCAGAGACCAGAAAGAAAACCTGTGTTGGTGTTAAATTTAATCCAGGTAATCGAGGCATCCCTTTTGTTGGTCCTGTTAGTGATAGCATAGAATGATAAGAAATTTGCATTCCACCTGAATGTATTAAAATGTCCATCCGACTATAGTTGGAGAATATATTGACGGATTTAGGCACGCAGCGCATAGCCTTTTCTTCAAAGGATTTTGTTATAGAGCGAAGAATTTCTTTTGCTATAACGACTCCAACAGAGGCGTATTGAAGATATGGTGGTAACTGCTCAGCAAAATAGGGTCTTAGAATTACAGATAGTGGTATCACTGAAAGATATTATGTTATTACAAATTTATAATAATTCATTAAAGTATTCTATATTATTGGTAACTTAATTAGTTATTATGAGTTATATTACTTTTAAAGCTACGGTTAAGTAGGCAAATATTTTATATTATTGTATTTTTTATTTTTGTTTTCAGATTTCACCACAATATTTGACACATTTTGGCTCAAATATTGTTATGTAATTGAATGAAAAAAATATCAATCATCATATAACAATCGTCAATAAAACACAAATTGTTGCCGGAGAATATAGAGAGAAATGCTGGTGTCGTATATTGGGTAAATTATGCTGTGCATCAAATTCCTATTTTTTTAAATGATCCAAAAATTCGCATGTTTTTTGGGCCAAAAATATTGGCGTTTTGAAAGTTTACGTCGGGAGGTAACCTTAAAAGGGGGCAATATTGCCCCTTTTCAAGAGACTTACTGATATCAGTGTAAGTAATATTTGTGGTAATTTCTTAACTGTTCATTAAATCATTGAATAATGGTACTGCGGTAATTGGTGTTCGAAAAAACGTCACACTACAACTATATACCGCTTCAGGTAAACAAACAATATATACCTTTATTAATTTCTTAAATGAGACTACCTTACGTCATGCCATGTATACCCACTAATACAAGTATGAATTTAGCATACTGTATATGGGCAATATTGCCAATTTATTATGCCATATTTTATTTATAATCTTCCCCCTAATGACTCTACATAAACATTTGATATTTCGAGCCGGATAGAAACTTGCGAAGTTGTTGTCTGTCTCCATTTACTCAACACTCGTGACCTTCTTAACATTTGGTCGCATTTAGAAGATTGCCTGGTCATTAATTGTGCTTTTTTCCTCCCCAAAGAAATATCGCCAACAACACATACCCTCGAAAAAATCATCTTTTATCCATCATCTCATCACTTCAAATCCTCAAAAAGCAAGGTACACAAGTTCAGTGCATTTTGTTTGTGTGAGATTTCGTTATTTTATGAAAAAAGAAAGAAAAAAGTGTTCTCAATTTTCTCCGCGTACTAGTTGCCGTAACGTCACCCTACTTTTCAAAACAATCGATTACAGTTCACTAAAATAAAAAAAAAATATTTCGTCAAAAAACATAACCTTTCAATAATTTATTACGAATTTTATTTGCATTATTTCCATATCCTCGCGAAATAAGCAGATGATTTTATTCAATTACAATCATTTAAATTGGCGCAAAAAAATGGTTTTCATTACCACATTGCCGATATTGTGTGCTTTCTTATTACAATAATTCCCCACACAATTCTTTCGTTGAGAGAATAATTCGCGTTTTATTTTTCCACACTACCAAGAACAAACATAATAATATTCTGCCTTTTATTATTGTATTTAAACATACCAACAATTTATTTACCTCCCCAACACTCTCTGCTTGATCGTGGTCGTTAGTTTGTTTGTCGTGTAATATTCGCAACAACAATTTTATAATATTCCAACCAGCTTTTTAGCGTCTGTTTATAATACACAAACCTACCAACAACTTATTTTCCTCCCCAACTCTCACTGTTGGACTGTTGCGTTAAGTTCGGCCGGGCCGAACTTTGGATACCCTCCACCATAGGTATACTGACAGACGCTTGAAAATATAGGAAACATACCAAAAAGTGGACCTATACCGACAATTCTACAAACCGGTTTATGTAAACCATTATGTACGTCAAATACAAATTTCAGCAATTTTTACTGACAACTTCAAAGCGTGGACTGATACTAATAATGCATGGTAGAATGTAGAATCCTCAAACTACTGCAATTAAGATAACAAAGTTAGATTACATAGTGTAGGAATTAGCGAATATTTGGGGTTATTATTATATGAGGGCTATGTCTAATTAATGACCGACATATGTCAATTTCGAACCCAATATTTTTGCTCTGTGTCTCAATTCTTTCTTCAGAAGGTATAATTATTTATTTCATTATCGTCAGGTTCGAGTTTTATCACGATTTCCTTAGAAAGCGGAATGATTACAACCGATGGCTAAATCGTCCTAGTATTCAATAATTTGTAGGGTAAAACTGACTATTTCGAGTATCGAAATAGAGGAATACCCCTATATGGGGCAACCCCTACACACAGAACTAATAAGCTAACTATTTTAATATAAGAAGGGGGTATATTAGTAGGAAGATTTTTTACCATATGCGACTACAAAATACCAATACCGGGCACGACATTTTAAAAACTAATAATCCAATCGGTTCCAAATTTTGGCACGTTTCTTCGTTATTTCTTAACTTAGTTTGTGGTCAAAAGTAGGCAAATTTTCCAATAAAAAAATCAAAGGTCCGCCATTTAGTTAATGTTTGAGGGAAGTCAGGCTCCTACGAGAGCCTGACATGTACTCTAAAACCCTTGGAATTTTCGGATCCCGATGTTCCAGTGAGGAGTTATCATACCCGCCATCAAAAATAAGGATTTTTTGTTTTAATCATCAAAAAAAAAAAAAAAAAAAAACAATAATATATGTGTAAAGTTAGAAAACTTAAGATGCATTAGTATTCATTTACCAGCCCAATGAAAATCTTGAAAATTTAAAATCGAGAATGGGGGAGGTCCCCTTAAAACTAACAATACTTTGAACGGGTCGCTTGACATTCTGTTTCTTATTCTGGTAACTAATCACTTTTTTAATAATCAAAATCAATTCATATAAAGTTAATTCCTTTCTATAAAAAACTTTTGTGAAAATGAAAAAACAACCGTTTGTGCATTTACATACCTATGGAATGACTTAGAGTGTCATAAAATGTTTTTGAAACTGTCGGATAAGCCCACCTGAAAACAAATGTATACAATTTAGCAGTCATGTATGAAATTGAATGACACACTTACGTTTGATGCGGTTCCGAATTATACTGTGTCTGCAGTGGAGTGATAAACTTTCGTTTATATATGTTAAGCACATTTTCGATCCAATTATCAGATGATATTTCAACAGATTGAAGTCTTGATGTTAACAGAGAGATATTTGTGAAGCCACTCCATAAATCCGACTGAACTCTTAAAGCAGATAATTTCACTAATGCTGCTCCTTTAAGCGATGGCGCTCTTTTTAGATATGCCTTAAGCGACTTAAACATGTATTCGGTCTGCAATAAAACGCATAATATTTTATTGTTATTAATATTCTAATAATATTGTTCTAAAACGGGTCGGAATAAAAAATAATTGTTAAATGTCAAAGTCAAAATGTAGATTTTAACGAATAATAATGGATAGCCATTCCATTTTTATGTTTGTAATAATTCCTAAAATACATATGAAGACTGAATTATCCGTTTCATGAAAAAAATTGTTTAATTTATTGAGCTTTATTTCCAAAACATTATAATAATAAATAGTGTGAATAATATTAAGTAATACTTCAGACTATAACATATTGTCAAAATTTACAACCAAATTTGTATTTAGCGCCATAATTTAACATAAGTTCATAATATTTGCTAAAATTCCTTGCTCCCGGTCTGGTCTGGTCCACCTGGTTGGACCAGATTTTCACTCTGCCTCAGATCCTTGAAAAGACCCACGACAAACACTTCGACACATTCCACCTATTCGTCGACTATAAAGCCGAATTCGACATCCCTATACGTTCAGAGATGTTTAAAGCCATGTCTGCGTTCCGCATTCCTGCAAAATTAATACAGCTATACAGGATAACTTTAGCTGGTACAAGGGCGGAGGAGAATAGTGTTGGCCAACATGTAAGAAATTTAAGAAATCACACTCTACAAGATGCTGATAATACCCGTGCTGTTGTGTGGTTGAGGCAGCTCTTGGATACTACCCGTGCTGTTGTATGGTTGAGGCAGCTCTTGGAGTGTTTGAGAGAAAAATTATCCGGAAGATCTATGAGCCGATCTGCGTCGACGGTGAATATCATCATTGAATGAACCATGATCTATTCTCGGACATCGACATAGACGTATCGAGCTGCAGTGACTACGTTGGCTAGGCCATGTTGCGAGCATCGATGAAGATGTCCCAGCTTAAGAGGCACGTAAAAGCGAACCATATGATGGTTCACAAATAATGGAAAGGCCACGTATCAGATGGAAAAATGAAGTGGAGATCAACATTACCGAAAATGGTCTTTCAAATTGGAAAAACTGCACAAAAGACCGACGTGTCTGGAAATCTTTTTTATGCTCGGCTTATGGAACAAATGTTCTGTCACAAACCAGCTAAGTAAAGGTGTTTAATTTCAACTGAAACTGTAATTTCCATCCTAAACGTAAATTTTCCGATTGTACGGAGTGGGCTTTATTTATCGCATCAATAAATTTGATTATACAGAAAGATTATTTTTTAAATCTGGGAAATTAATAAGCAAATCTCCTTTTATATCATTAATAAAATTATTCCAATTTGTACTTTATAAGAAGTGTAGCATATGGGAGAGTTTAACAAAATCGATAATGATGATTATGTGATTTGAGAATTTAAAAGGGAAGTGGTCTGAATTATAATGATCAAAAAATGAAGCTGTATTCGGAAATGAGGGTACTGAATCACAAATTCATGTGAAATCTGCTGAGATTGCTCAAGCCATCTATTGAAGTTATCTAATGTATCTCTCCAGGACGAATGTCTGGAATTGAAATCTCCACCTATTATAACACCATAGTAATTTTGAGAAAAATTTTACAGCGCAAATAAGCATTCATTATATTGGGAACGATCTGCATTGCATGGCATATACACTAACCCATTTAAAATGTCGTGATGAGTTCCATTCAAAACAAAACAAATACTTAATATTATGTTTGGAAAACTGAAATTACGTATTTGCACTTTTCGAAATTTATACGATTTTCTTATAATAATTGCCATATATAATTGCTCTGTAGAGTAGGCGCAGATTAGGATTACAATGAATATATTTTCGATGCAAATAAATGTTCATCTTTATACGAAATTGTTCACCCTTAATGTTTGCTACAAAATCTTATTAATCCAATTAAACGGCGTGAGCAACATTCCTGGTACACATTCCGGTGAGGGTTGACTTACTAGCTTTTTTTAACCGACGTACCGGTCTTTCCCACTACCCTCTGCACATCACCATTAGTATGTTCGAATATGCTAAACAAGAACCAGTAATACTTCACGTGCCTCGTAATGACTTCTAAGGAAAAAAAGTTAAAAGTATAGCAGTCCATAAGAAAATCGAAAAAGGATAAAACTGTGGGTATATTACGCATTTTAAAAACAACATATGCAATAATAATACACATCTTTTCAAACAGAAGTAATATGTAAATATTAATATCAGAAAACAAAATAAGTGAAGAAGTAGTCGTAGTCATAATCTAAGAAAAACAACAAATCTGTAAATGTGATACAAATGTGACATAGTTCATTTTTTTCTTTTCTGTCGCGAAACACATTATTATAATTAATTAAAGATTACATATAGCAAAAGAAAAAAATACCACCAAGAGTTGAAACACAGAGGCCTCTTCGAAACAACATTCTTAGGTGAAAGAACTTAAGGCATGAACATAAAAAATAAAAAAAACACAACAAAGGTCAGTTGCAACAAGTTGTTTTTTGTTCTCCATAATCTCATTATCATTCATCAAAATAAAATAAAGCTAAGATGCGTTCAAGTTGTCCCCATCTCCATCCCTTTCTATCCAAATTATCATTGGTTTTGTTTTAGCTTACTTCGTTCTCATTATGTTAGAACTTTGCTCCTCTCTTGCATTATTATTAAATTGATACACATAAAGACGAAGGACGTTGACAATCCCCACTTACGTATATATATATATATATATATACTAGCCGAACCCGTGGCGCTTCGCTGCCCCTACTAAAGTGATTGACATATTATTTAGTTTAAAAGCTACTATTTTGTGCTATTTGACCCTTCCGCCAAACTTACTGCAACATTGGGTTGAAAATGGTTACATATGTATTGATAGGAAATATATAGGTATTAGAGTAGCCCCAAATTCAAACATAACTGTTCGACTTTAGACATTTCGTAGTGTAATATCAGTAATAATAAGGTAGCAGCAGGCTAATGTATTAGAATATTTGATTCGATTCAATAGATTAAAATATTGTGGTAATATTGAAAACAAATTTGGCTTGACGTGTCTTAATCAGTTGTAATAGTAGCACACACAAATATATTTTCTTCAATATTCACATGTTGTTCATTAATCGTTCAAAAACTAATACAATCCTTCATTTCCACCAACCATTATATCTGTATTCTCAGCTGTTTCCAATATGGTTGGCATGCATTTCTCTGTCTGAATAATATAGCATGGATCCCTGATGTATAATCCTAGTTAAGTTTGGATTTTGTATCTTTAATTGTTTCATTGTCTAAAAAGGTTTTTAAAAGAATGCATTACCGAACCTAAATGGATTATTGGTCTTAGCTGTATATATCTTAGTATTTTTAAGAAATCTAGATCAAATTAGTTAGTCGTTTCATCTATACAGCCATATCCGTTTGTTCAACTAAACTTAATTTCTGGTAATGGACACATTTTGATAACCCACCAAAGATTTCTGTTTTTTAAAACATTGAATCCGCATTTCGATTTTAGATTTATCTCATGTATTGTTGATGCATACTTTTATTGAATTCATAGCCATTTTCTCCAATAATGGTAGAATTATTGAAATTCAAAAAAATTTCAAAATTGAAATATTTTTTTTTTACAAACAGACAAAATGTAAAAATTATAATGTCAATAATTTTTTCATTTTACACAATTTTTATTCCAATATGTGATGATAATGGAGAGATGAAAAGCAGCAGACTTTAGTGTAATTACTGAATTGGTGGTTATTATCATTACTCATAATGTCATAATAGGACCAAAAAGTATGAGTCGAATGTTCTTGATTTGGACCAATTTGCTAACTTCCTGGTCGTTTAAGATTGGATCTGTAATTATCTGATCAATATAATTCAGACAAATGCATAGAAAACCAATATTAGTTTAGAGTTATGGCAACTCTTGATGCTATGGACATCCCGGAATTTTTGAAGTTTATCTTGCCTATCTTATTCAATGCGATGACTGACTGCGAAAGTCTATTCAGCGATTTTTTTGTCTATTTCATATGTATAGATAGATGTAATGCAATGGGGAGTACATTACCGCCATTTTCCCACGCCAATTTTTATAGGGATGATACGTATTTGTAAGGAAGATAGTAAGAGAAATTTTGAAGTGGAAATCTGTAACCCTTCTTAAGATATAATAATAGAATAGGTATATTATTTAATATGTGTGATTACTTTTGATGCTATAAGTCCGCATCCACGCTAAATTTTAGAATTTTATCTAGCCTATGTTACTTTTATCGGATAGCATGAGGTACTGTAAAAATCTCAGTAACATCTGTTTAGCGGATTTTGACTATTCAAACAAAACTTTTTTATTCTCTATGTGTAGATTATTTAAGTACAACGGGGAGTGCATTTATCTCCAATCGTACCGCGCTCATTTTTGAATGGATGATGTGTATATACGCCTACGTTATTCAGACAGATTTTGAAGACGGTACCTGTAACCGTTCTTAAGATATATCCATATTACATGTTCAGAAATCAGGGCATGTCATTACATTCTGTGTAAATCTCATTATTATCTGTTCAGCGGTTTTTGCGTCTATCGGTAACATTCAAATAAACAAACAAACAAATTTCTTTCTATTTTATATATATAGATATATATACATATGTATATTATATATATGTATTATAAATATACGTAAGTGGGGGTTGTCAACTTCCTTCGTTTTTATATGTATTTATAGTAAATCCTACAGCCGCTGGGTGTCGCTATAATATATATTAAGATGCCTTTATAAACAACATACTTTCCTTATTTCCTAAAAGTTGTTGATTTCGTATACATAATCTATACATCCTTCGATGGTTTTTACGGTGCCACTTTCCATGTAAGAAAAACGTCAAAACTAACTTATTTCTGTATATTTTTGATTTTTTCCGGATTTTCATTTTTATATTACAATACGCTATTTGTAAATTTTCCAAGAATATATTTTCGATTTCCATTGAAGCATCATTCATAAAAAAGGAAGTTCTCATACGTGTAGTGTTTCAACTATATACAACATATACAACATTTATTCAAAATCGCAATAGTCGACATTGTTACTCTAGATCGCTACCGCGTTTTTATTTCAAATTTTCTTTTGAAATACAGTCGCGGGAATTATTTCTTGAAAGTTCTCATTTATATCTACTAGTGTAGATATTGTTGTTAGAATGATATAACAATAATAATAAAAAAATTCTTTACTGCTGCATTTGTAGTTTGCGTTCCAAGCATATCAAACAACAACAGCTACTAACAAATATTTTCTGTTCATTTCTTTGTTACCGCAGTAGGTGAGATCATTGTACCCATATAATGTTTATTTATCACGGTAGGGTGCCTGTTGTGATAAATAAACATTATATTGTTTCGTTCCTTACTTCAAATGGTTTTATATCCTATTATTTTCAAATTCCTTATTATGTTCCTTCCCTTCATATTATATTTTCAATTCTTTTAAACAATCCGTAATAAAAATCCCTTTCTCCGTTTTAAATTTTTTATTTCTTTTTTACATCCCTTAATTCCCATACTTCAATAAAAGAAACAAGTGAAAAAGCGTTAAGTTCGGCCAGTCCGAACTTTGGATACCCTCCAGGTACCCCACAGGTATACCGACAGGTATTTGAAATGAAAAACTGGACCGATATTTATAATTTTTAATAGAGATATTTGGTACCCAATAAGAACCCAATGTACCAAATTTCAGCGAATTCGGTTGAAAATCGCGCTCAAGAACTTCAAAATACCAAATGGGGTGCTGTTATATGGGTGCTACCAGAAAAAGTGGGCCAATATTTATAATTTTTAGTAGAGATATTTGGTACCCAATATGAACCCAGTGTACCAAATTGCAGCGAATTCTGTTGAAAAGCGCGCTCAAGAACCCCAAAATACAGAAAATTGGGCGGTACCCTTATATGGGGCATATCCGAAAAAATTGACCTATATTTAAATTTTTTGTGGATAGATTTGGTACCTACTAAGAACTCAAAATACTAAATTACAGCCAATTCGGTGGAAAAATACGATCAAACCCCCAAAATACTGAAAATTAGGAGGTACCGTTATATGGGGGCAACACGAAAAAGTGGGCCTGTATTTATAATTTTTTGTGGATACATTTACTACCCAATAAGGACCCAATGTACCAAATTTCAGCGTATTCGGTTGAAAAACGCGCTCAAGACCCCAAAATACCGAGAATTGGGAGGTACTGTTATATGGGAGCTATACCTAAACGTGGACCAATATATCCCACCCTCGAACTTGACCTGCCTGCAGACAAAAGACAACCCTACGCAAAATTTCAGCACCCTATCTCAATTCCTTCAAAGGATAGCGTGATTACAACAGACGGACGGACAGGGCTAAATCGTCTTAGATTTTTACCCTGATCAAGAATATATATTCTTTATAGGGTCGGAAATGAATATTTCGATGAGTTACAAACGGAATGACAAAATTAATATACCCTCCATACTATGGTGGAGGGTATAAAAATACAAATAAATTATGTAAATATTTTCCAAAATTTTACGAATTCTATCCGAGTTTCATTCTAACATCCTAAAATTCAGAAAACTAACCATACATTATACATATATACAATTAACCGTCTTCTAGAGTTTGACGTTTTTTTTAAAACATATGATTCCGGTGTTACTTATCTTATTCCTACACATATTGATTTCATTTCAAAGAAGTTCTTCGATAAAACATGCTATCTTCTGTTCATGCATTATTTATATTCTTCCGGCATGATAGATTACGATATATATTCTAATCCAATAATTTTTAAATTTGGTACCCAATAAGAACCCATTGTACCTAATTTTAGCGAATTCGGTTAAAAACGCGCTTAAAACGCCCAAAATACCATACATTTGGGGTACCCTTATATGAGGGCTACCAGAAAAGTGGACCGATATTTATAATTTGTAGTGGTCAAGAACCCCAAAATATCGAAAATTGGGCGGTGCATTTATATGGGGCTATGCCTAAACGTGGACCTATATAGCCCATCTTCGAACTTGACCTGCCTGCAGACAAAAGACGATTTTATGCATAATTATGGCGATCTATCTCAATTCCTTCAGAAGCGAGATTACAACAGACGGATGGACGTACAGATGGACGGATTTAGCTAGATTGTCTTAGAATTTTACCCTGTTCAAGAATATATATACTTTTTATATGAATATTTCGATGAGTTACAAACGGAAAGACAAAATTATTATACCCTCCATACTATTCATATATATGAACTGTTACACGTATTTACGCCTAACCCCTGTGTGGGAGGTACCAGAAAGACAGATATTCCCCATGTTCCAACTTGAAAAAATTTTGGATGAAATAATAAGATGAGCAAAGTTTTTGGAACAAATCAACAATTGTTGAAACAAATTTGGTCCAACAAAATCGGTTTGTAGAAATGTCGGTACACTTTTTGGTATGTTCCATATATTTTTATTTCAAGTACCTGTCAGTACTTAACGCTTTTTCACTTGTTAAGTATTTCATTTGGCCCAAATTGCATCATCGCTTTACCGTTTTACGGTGTAAAAGTGTGACTATAAACTAACGTGTTGTATATTGAAAGGACCATGAATTTATATATATGTTTTCATCAAGGCAGTATCACCAAGATAAAGCTTTAGAGCAAATCAAGCACATAAACTTGGTTACAACGGAGATATTGGAAAGAAGTCAACACGGTAAAGGGTTGGGAATTTCTAATAGAATTTTATACCCTCCGTACAAGTTCCGATACAGTCGAAAGGACTTGTAGTGATTTTTATTGTACTGAGTAGTTTTAGAATCTAAGATTATTGTTGAACAAGACGGACAACAATAGAAATTTGCAACTACAACAACAAAGCGAGTATTCTTACGATACTTACGTTTTGTTGACTGCAAATTAAAACACTTTAAATAAATTTCAACTTCAAATTTAGACTCTGACGGTCTTTTTATTTATTAAAAATGAATATCTATATATATAAAAGAGAAAAAAATTTGTTTGTTTGTATGTTACCGATAGACGCAAAAACCGCTGAACAGATATTAATGAGATTTACACAGAATGTCATGACATGCCCTGAAAGTAACATAGGCTAGATAGAGTTAAAAATTCCGCGTGGATCAATAGTGATCATACCTCAAAATTTCTGAACATGTAATATGGATATATCTTAAGAACGGTTACAGATACCGTCTTCAAAATCTGTCTGAATAACGTAGGCATATATACACATCATCCATTCAAAAATGAGCGCGGTACGATTGGAGATAAATGCACGCTATCCGATAAAAGTAACATAGGCTAGATAAAATTCTAAAATTTAGCGTGGATGCGGACTTATAGCATCAAAAGTAATCACACATATTAAATAATATACCTATTCTATTATTATATCTTAAGAAGGGTTACAGATTTCCACTTCAAAATTTCTCTGACTATCTTCCTTACAAATACGTATCATCCCTATAAAAATTGGCGTGGGAAAATGGCGGTAATGTACTTCCCATTGCATTACGTCTATCTATACATATGAAATAGACAAAAAAATCGCTGAATAGACTTTCGCAGTCAGTCATGTCATCGCATTGAAGTAAGATAGGCAAGATAAACTTCAAAAATTCCGGGATGTCGATATTGGTTTTCTATGCATTTATCTGAATATCTTATTGGTTTTTGGTCCTATTATGACATTATTAGTAATGATAATAACCATCAATTCAGTAATTACACTAACGTCTGCTGCTTTTCATCTCTCCATTATTATCACATATTGGAATAAAAATTGTGTAAAATGAAAAAATTATTGACATTATAATTTATACATTTTGTCAGTTTGTAAAAAAAACAACATTTCAATTTTGAAATTTTTTTGAATTTCAATAATTCTACCATTATTGGAGAAAATGACTATGAATTCAATAAAAGTATGCATCAGCAATACATGAGATAAATTTAAAATCGAAATGCGGATTCAAAGATTTAAAAAACAGAAATCTTTGGTGGGTTATCAAAATGTGTCCATTACCAGAAATTAAGTTTAGTTGACCAAACGGATATGGCTGTATAGATGAAACGACTAACTAATTTGATCTAGGTTTCTTAAAAATACTTAGATATATACAGCTAAGACCAATAATCCACTTAGGTTCGGTAATGCATTCGTTTAAAAACCTTCTTAGACACTGAAACAATTAAAGATACAAAATCCAAACTTAACTAGGATTATACATCAGGGATCTATGCTATATTATTCAGACAGAGAAATGCATGTCAACCATATGGGAAACAGCTGAGAATACGGATATAATGGTTGGTGGAAATGAAGGATTGTATTAGTTTTTGAACGATTAATGAACAAGATGTGAATATTGAAGAAAATATATTTGTGTGTGCTACTATTACAACTGATTAAGACACGTCAAGCCAAATTTGTTTTCAATATTTCAACAATATTTTAATCTATCGAATCGAATCAAATATTCTAATACAGTAGCCTGCTGCTACCATATTATTACTGATATTACACTACGAAATGTCTAAAGTCGGATAATAATGTTTGAATTTGGGGCTACTATAATACCTATATATTTCCTAACAATTTATATTTAACCATTTTCAACCCAATGTTGCAGTAAGATTGGCGGAAGGGTCAAATAGCACAAAATAGTAGCTTTTAAACTAAATAATATGTCAATCACTTTAGTAGGGGCAGCGAAGCGCCACGGGTTCGGCTTATATATATATATATATATATCAAGAGAACATTTTGGGGACAGTAAAAAAATGGCATGTTGTCGTTTTTATATAATATCGGATATCTGACCAACATTTCTAATATATTAGCCTCCAGAACGGTTTATGAACGTATCGGGGTTTTTGAGGACACTATATACCAGGCGACCATTTTGGGACATTGTTCTCAAAATGTTCCTACCGTATATGGCAATGTGGGTTGCCAACCTTTAAGTTGTTCTTGTGATATTGGATTGTCTCTATGATATCTAGATGGCGCAAACAACTCATTTATAAATTAAACATTATGTTATTGTTAGAATGGATTGCTTGCACTATAATATGTGTATGGCGCCAAAAACTTATGTAAAGATTTTTATGGCACTTGAAATATCAATGATTTTCATACATTTTACTATGGGCCAGATATTCCATTATATGGTCATATTTAGTACAGTGGGTTTATGAAAAAAAATAAATATCAGATATAAAGGTCGATTCTGAAAACGGCTGTCAATTTTTTGAACGTTGAATTCTAAATGGCGGATCAAATAAATGAAAAAAAATATTAAATTTTTAACGGTATTTAAAAGCGAATATCATGAAATTGTCTTAAATGGCATACTTTAATTATATTTGAATTATAGCCAACCTTTTTTAATTATTATTTTCAAATTAATTTGGCTTCCATTATAATCACTAGTTCATCTATTTAGTTTACCGTCATTCCATGTTAATATTTTGACGAATGTCAATGTTATATACCATTTTTATACCCTTTACCACACTGTGGTACAGGGTATTATGTCTTAGTGCATATGTCTGTAACAGACTAAAGAAATCGAGATAGACCCATGGTTCCTTTTGAGAATATGCATAGAATCATTTTCTGAGTCGATTTACGCATGTCCGTCCGTCCATGTATGTTTGTGAACAAAGTACAGGTCGCATTTATGATCCGATTTGGATGAAATTTGGCACAATTCACTTATTTGGACCAAAGACGAACCCTATTGCACACTCCCAATATTTATCCGATTGGGACACAGAGTACTGCGAAGTTTTGTTAAAATCGGTTCGGATTTAGATATAGCTCCCATATATAGTTTCGTCAGATTTTTTGTAAATGGTTCACCAATGTCCTTATATATCTTTCGATTTACACGAAATTTGGCGCAGTTCACTTTATTAAGTCTCGAATGATGTGTGCTAAGTTTCGTGAAAATCGGTTCAGATTTAGATATAGCTCCCATATATATTTTCGTTCGATTTTATATAAATGGTGCACCAACGTCCTTATATATTTTTCGATTTGTCCGATTTGGCCACATCGCACTTAATTGAGTCTTTTTCCCATATATACTTTCGCCGATTTAATGTAAATGGTGCACCAAAGCCCCTATAAATTTTCCGATTGGCATGAACTTTGGCAAAATGTACTTAATTAAGTCTAGAATGATGTGTGTTAAGTTTTGGAAAATCTAAAGATGGTTTGTCTGCTCTATCTACAGGATATTGTATATATAAGCGCCTCTTGTATGTACCCATAGTGGCGAAGCTTATCGTATAGTCGGCCCGTCCGACTTTTAAACTTTCCTTACTGGTTCAAATATAAATTATATTCACAAAAATATTCAATTTTGATTTTGACCTCATGTCATTTGTAAAAGTTGTAAAGCTCAAAGTCTTCAAATTTTAAATATATAACATTTTATGGGCTCTACCAGGACTCCATTCCTGGTCCATAGTGCATTAGTATTAATGTACTCTACCTAAGAGAAAGGAGGTCAATTTAACATTGTAATTCATTACGTAACTATTAAATGTAAAAAAATTGGACCTCAAGTTAGGTTTGTCTCACGTTTTGCAATCACGAGCTTAATTAGCTCAAGTTTAAGAAGGGGATAATTGATTGATTCTTTGCCTCATATAATGATGTAGCACAGTTTTATTAATTTTGAATGATATCTAATGGGCCGATTTAGAAATGTCTTCTTTTTCGGCTTTTCTTCAGAAAAATAGCCTGGGAAGCCATATTGTCTGAAATAATTAATACTTTAGAATGTGCAAGTGTCATCCAGAATAGAGGATATGCAACGATATTGACTTTAATATATTTTTTTGTACTTGTGCTTAAAAACAATAACAAATTGTATAATTTTTTATAAAAAATAATTTAAAGTGATTTACTGTGGGTGTCCTTATGTTTAGGCCGATACTGTAAGCCCTTTTAGTTCTTCACTGGATTTTACATATTCCCAAAATTGTTTTTTTTCCAATGGTAGATAATACCAAAATTTTTTGATTTCAATAAATTGACAAAAACAGTAAAAAAATAATAATATTTCTAACTTTGTCGATATTATAGTAAGTGATGCAAATGTGGTATAGGTTGGTAATGTGGTATAGTCACTTTTTTGTAAACTATAAATTTTAGAATAACTGAAATATGCTCAAGAGTTCGCTGTTCTAAAACCAGTAAGGAAAGTAGTAAAGTCGGACTGGGCCGACTATATGATACCCTTCACCACTTTGGGTATATTCTTCATATCAATCCTAAAAGACGTCGCCTTTTCGAAGGAACATTGGCATGAAATTGAACGAACTTAAATATGTTATATTTATCTATT
This sequence comes from Musca vetustissima, assembly GCF_032173495.1. Taxonomy (NCBI): domain Eukaryota; kingdom Metazoa; phylum Arthropoda; class Insecta; order Diptera; family Muscidae; genus Musca; species Musca vetustissima. Next base: position 136,029 of record NW_026877879.1, on the reverse strand, counting down.
TCTAAACCGACTAACAACAATCCCTACACATGTCATTCTGCATCCTATGCTAAATTTTATAAATCGATTTAAAGCAAACTTGACACACGCTATTCGGTATGCTGCACTGTTTAAAATTTTATCTCAATCACCCATTGATTATTTGGTGTACAATAAACATGAATATATATATGGGACGTGTTTGTATATCTGATCCGATTTTCACGAAACTTTGCACACATTATTCTATACTTAATTTAGTAGCTATGCCGGGACTTTGGCGCACCATTTACCTAAAATCGGATGAAACTATATAAGGGAGCTATATCTAAATCTGAACCGATTTTAACGAAACTTAGCACACGTCATTCTAGACATTCAGTACGCTATGCCAAATTTCGTGCAAATCTCATGATGTTCAGGGACTTTGGTGCACTATTTACCTAAAATCTAGCGAAACTATATACAAATTTCATCCAATTCGGATCATAAATGCGACCTGTACTTTGCTCACAAAAATACATGGACACACGACATTCTAGACTTAATTTAATACGCTATGCCAAAATTCGTTCAAATCAAAAGATTTGCAGGGACTTTGATGCACCGTTTACCTAAAATCAGGTGAAACTATATATAGGAGCTATATCTAAAGCTGAAACGATTTTCACGGACGGACGGACCGATTTTCACGAAGCTTAGCACACGTCATTCTAGACATAATTTAGTACGCTATGACAAAATTCGTGCTAATCTAATGATTTTCAGGGACTTTGGTCCACCATTTACTTAAAATCGGACGAAACTATATATGGGACTATATCTAAATTTGAACCGATTTGCACGAAATTTAGCACACATCATTGTCGACTTAATTCAGTATGCTATGTCAAAATTCCTGCAAATCTAAGGATTTTCAGGGACTTTGGTGCACCATTACCTAATATCGGGCAAAAATATACATTGTTGCTATATCTACATCTGAACCGAAATTTAGCACACATCATTGTCGACTTAATTCAGTACGCTATGCCAAAATTCGTACAAATCTAATGATTTTCAGGGACTTTGGTGTACCATTTACCTTAAATCGGACAAAAATACACATTGTTGCTATATCTAAATCAGAACCGATTTTCTCCAATTTTCATAGAGTTCGTCCTTGGGCTGAACCAATGGGCTGTGCCTAATTTCATCCAATTCAGATCATAAATGCGACCTGTACTTTGTTTACAATTTAACATGGACGGACAGACGGACATGCATAATCGACTCAGAATGTGATTCTATGCATATTCTCAAAAGGAACCATGGATCTATATCGATTCCTTTTGCCTGTTACAAACATATGCACAAAGACATAATACCCTGTACCACAGTGTGGTGAAGGGCATAAAAAATAAGATATCAATAGATCATTTAATAACCATCAATAGCAAAAATTATTTTTTTCATGAAATTGATATTTTTCGGTTTAAGTTTAAAAATATTTTTTGTTTTACAGATGTATTTTATCTTTATTACAAAAGCATTAAAATAAATGCGCGATTGCACCAGATATTCACCAATTTAGGAAAAATCTAGACATTTCATCAGTAAACACAAGTGCAGGTAATGTGGTATACTTTGAGTCTGTATTAAAAAAACAGCACAAGACGAAATCTCATTACTCTTTGAAAATTTTGTCCTCGCAAAGGATGAAAAACGAAGGCTACTAGTTCTAAAAATTTCTCAATACAAAAATTAAATATTGCTATACATTGACATGGTATATAATAAAAAACAAAAATCTACTCGTATCCGTTAAAAATATTACCAGACATAAATCTCGAGCAGATTCTTATTTATTAAATACAATTTATTTAAAAAGATATCAATTGGAAGTGAAAATTATAATATACCACATTAGCATCAAATGGTAATGTACTAAATTTTCTCAAATATATTTTATATTGTTAGTATAATATTATGTTCAAATTGATTGATGGAAAGACAACACATGTAGCATGTTAATTGTAAAATTAGAATTTAATCGGATAAAAAATTGGCAACCTAAAAACAAATGGGTATGCCACATTAGCATCACTTACTCTATACTTCGCAATATCTCTATATGTACTGTAACTGAAAACTGTTTCCTTGTTACAATGGATTGCATGCACTGTGATATGTAGATGGCGCACAACATAAATTAATACACATCGCAAAAAACCGACGTCTAAATGGTGATACCGCTCATGTTTTGAATATTTTGAAAGGTATCTAATGGATAACAACTCTTCCAACGAAAAATTGTTGTAATAGATTTGATAAAGTCATCCACCTAGAATTACCGTTTTTTATGACCAGGTGCTCATACAATATTCAAAGTATGAAGAAATGCACACGCCTGCCTCTCATAGTATGCTATTGTGCAACTATCAGTCAACAATTTCGATACAAGTCAAAACTTCGAGCGGCCAGACCTTTTGATAAACTTCATCGTGTGCTGTGCATTTAAAATTTTTGAAATTCGTCACTATGCCATGTGAATTTTTTAATATTACTTTAGAAAGTCGGGTTAATTGTATAATTTTTAGTGAAGAAATTTGGTAAAAATAACTCAATGTACCCAATTTCAGCGAATTCGTTTTAAATCTGAGCTTAAAACTCCTCAAAATACCGTATATTGTGGGTACCGTTTAAAGGGGGCTACCAGAAAAAGTGGACCCATATTTATACTTTTTAGTGGAGACATTTGGTACCCAAAAAGAACACAATGTACCAAATTTCAGCGAATTCGGTTGAAAAATGCGCTCAAGAACCCCGATATAGCCCATCTTCGAAACTAACCTGCCTGCAAACAAAAGACGATTCTATGCTAAATTTTGGACATCTATCTCAATTCCTTCAAAAGATAGCGTGATTACAACAGACGGACGGGCGGTCATGGCTAGATCGTCTTAGAATTGTATGGTGGAGGGCATAAAAACGCAAATAAAAGTATCAAATACAATGAACAATATCTGAAAATTTAACTTCATACATAACTTCAGTACATTGTACAAAATTGTGTGCCAGTAGGCCAAACTTTGGGTCTTTAGTGCACAATTTACATGAAATCTGACGAAATATATATATAGAAGCTATATCTAAATCTGAACCGATTTTCACGAAACTTAGCAGACTCAAATCAGTGCACGATCCAAAATTTCGCGCAAATCGAAAGATATATAGGGACTTTGGTGGACCATTTACATAAATCGGACAAATCTATATATGGGACCTATATCTAAATCTGAATCGATTTTCTCGAAACTTAGCACACGTCATTGTGGACATAATTCAGTACTCTATGCCAAATTTTGTGCAAATTGAAAGATATATAAGGACTTTGGTGCCCATTTTACATTAAATCGGACGAAATTATATTCGGGAGCTATATCTAAATCTGAACCGATTTTCTTAAATTTCAATAGGGTTCGTCTTTGGGCCAAACTATTCTCACCTCAAAAGATAATTTAGTATGAACGGCGTAATTATTATTCCTATTTTGATCAAATAAGATTCATAAGTGCTTTGAATCATCAAAATTTGTGCAAACGTTCTCGAGTTATAAAAAGTATAAGTAACACCACATTCGATTACTTCAATCTCCGACCTTTTATGTTTTTTCTCAAGATTTTTTAAAACTCTTCCCACTGCAATTAAAAACAAACGTAGGAAATGTGAATCGAATTGGTGCAGTAGTTCTCAATGGAAACATTTTTCACATCATGAAGAATATATTTGAGGAACAATAAAGGCTTATATAAGTTAGACACTTAGAGCATATATAAGTTAGACACTTAGGATTTTTAGTCAAATCGGTCCAGCCGTTCTCAAATTGATGAGCTACTGTACGTTTCTTACATCATTTTTATAAGTAGATTCAAATTATTTTTACTTCAATTTGAAAAGTTATTCTTTTTTGTTTGGTTTGACTCCCACGCGCTATTCACGAAAACATGTTATGTATGAATTGGTGTCGGAATACTTAAAGTCGATTAAGCACCCAATCTCTAAGCGGACAAAACGCATAGAAACTATACAGCGCGCCATCTGTCAAACGATGTTAAAATTAACTCAAGAACTTGAGTTACGGTACAAAAACATAAAAAACTAAATATTGCGCCATCTGTCGGATCACGAACATACAAGTAATTTTTATATATATAGAGAAGAGATAGAGATTTATTATGAATGCAAATGCAATCGGCCTAATTGGCACACAATTTTGCACAACGTATTGAAGTTAGGATAGCCTAACATGTGTCATGTTTAATTGAAATCGGTTCTCATTTAGATATAGGTGTAAATGATGCACCAATCGGTCAAAGTTTTGCACAACCTACTGAAGTAAATTTTCAGCAGTTGACATATTTTTGTTAGGGCGTTATTTTGAATATTTACTTAATTTAAAGCATACTTTAAGAAGAAACGTTTTTTTTTGTGACAAAAGCAGAGTTGTATTTGAAATTATCTCGATTTAGCATAGTGTGTTTAGTTTTGTATGGTAAATCGAGTTAAATTCAGCTCGATTTACCAATTAAATCGAGATAATGCTCTCTATCGCGATAAAGGCTGTAGTCTAAACGTGCCTGGGGTTCACAGATAATCAAACTGGGTAATCATAATGATATCATGAAATGAAATTAATTATCATAATCATCTCTCTTCTCTACATCTGCGTAGCGCAGAATTAGAATGTTTAACATTCGATTCGTTTAAAATATTTTTTTATTCAAAACGCTATGTGTACTGTGCTAGAGCAATTATGTCGCAAGGACAGAAATATGAAACAAATCAAATTTAAAGGGGACATGTAATTAGCACATCTAGAAATGTTAAATTTAATACCGTAGATATTTAAAAATATGTATAAAAAACAACTTCGTGTTAAAAAAATTAACACAGATTAACCTTTTATCTAAATTTGACCTATATTGGAATAAGACTGAAAAACGAGGATAAAATTTTGAAATACCAAAAAGTGTCTCAGGCAAAACAATGTCCTGCATTGAATAATATCTGCAAATATTATTTTAATTTCTCATGGACCCGGAATGCAAATTTACAGCCACTTAGGACGGAAAATGCCTAATACGAACTTTCAAAAATAATGACAATTTCACGGACTGTGTTATGTTGATCAACTATAATATGCTGGGTATATTGTGTTAGTAATTCTGTTTACGATTAATATAGAGAAACTTCTGGCAATGCGGACTACCATTTTCTTTTTTATATCCTTTACCACATTATTATTGTCTCTTTGAGCATAAGTTTATAACAGGAAAAAAGAAAACGTGATGGGCACACGGTTCCTTTTGAGAATAGGCATATAATCACTTTCTGAGTCGATTTATGCATGTCCGCCGGTCTGTCTGTCTATTTTCAATTGTGAACAATGAAATTTTGCACAGATCATTGAAATTGGAGAAAATCGGTTAGATTTAGACATAGCTCCCATATATTTATCGTCCGATTTTCAGTAAATGGTGCACCAAAGAGTCAAATCTAGACCGATTGGCACACAATTTTGCACAACGTATTGAAGTTAGGATAGCCTAACATGTGTCATGTTTAATTGAAATCGGTTCTGATTTAGATATAAGTGTAAATGATGCACAAATCGGTCAAAGTTTTGCACAACGTACTGAAGTTAGTATAGCCTAACGTTTGCCAAGTTTTGGTGAAGTCGGTTCAGATTTAGATATACTCCCATATATATTTTCTTCCGATTTTACGTAAATGATGCACCAAGCTCCTAACGTATGTTCGATTGACACGAAATTTTGCACACCGTACTAAAGTTAGTATAGCATAACATGTGTCATGTTTTATTAATATCGGTTCAGAGTTAGATATAAATATTTTTCACCTAATTTGAAGTAAATAGTTCTCCAAGAAGTTAAAGTATGTCCGATTGACACGACATTATGCACTACATAGCGAAATGGGTCTACAATAACGTCTGGTCCAATTTTAGGTGAATGGTGCACAAAAGTATCTAACTGGGTATAAAAATCGGTCTGGTAATTTTGGATAAAATCAGTTCAAAATTAGCTACAATATATCTTTTCGTCTACTTTTATATAAGTTTGTCGGATTGAAACAAACTGTTTGCACAACGTATCGAAATGGGACAAAAATTACTATTGGCTAGTTTGGATGAAATCGATTAAAATCTCCCATATATAAAATCGTCCGATTTTATGTGAATAATGCATGAAATACCCAAAGTTTCTCCAATATCGGCGAAATTGTGCACAATGTATTAAATTGAGCCTAGAATATAGCGTTTTGTAATGATTGGTGCTTTTGCAAATATGGTTCCCTTATATATTTTCGACAGACTTTATGTTAATTGTACACCAAATAATGAACTGGAATTCAATTGAGATTACATTTTTTGACAGGGCGCTGTTCTGCAGCATAATGAATAGTTTTATTTAAATCGCTTTCCATAATTGTGTCTCATTGTTCAAATGAAATAGAATTGTGCATTCGTCGGTTAAGACATTGTACGGATTGATTTTAGTCGATTCACATATATATACAAATCACATATTTAATTTAGCCTATGTTTATGTCAATGGTTTTCAAAAATGCGACGTCTGTTAGGATGCATCTCTGGAATAGACACAAAGTGGTAAATGGTATTATAAGTCGGCTCTGTCTGGCTTTACTAGTCTCCTTACTGGTTTGATATTTTCGGCGTAACAAAGGTAAAAAATATAACAAATTGTTTCCACAACTATTAAATATGTTGTCTAAATATATTCCAGATCAAACATTATATATTCGCAATACAAATTACATTACATACAATTACATTTATTACATTACTAGCGAGCCGGCAAACGATGTCTTGCCTAGCAATATATTAGATTTGTTTTTATACCTACACCATAAGGTGGATTGTACACATCTTTGCAATATTTTCGTATTTAAAAATTTATTATTATTTGAATTCGTGGAAAAAATTGAAATTTAATGAATTTAAATGCACATATAAGTTTGACTTTTGGATTTAATTACATTTTCCCAATATATTTATATAACCTCCTTTTATACTCTCCTCTAAAAATTATCAATATTGGTCCACTCTTTGAGGTAGCTTCCATATAACGGTATCCACAATATTCGATATTTTGGTCCAAGTTTCCGGGTATCCACATATAATGGTGTCGCCCATTGTTCGATATTTTCTCATGGGCTGTCAAATCTTAATACCAAAAAATAATATATAGCCATTCTCATTGTTGAAGCTTTAATATGGCATTCCGGGGCATTGGAGGGCAAAAGAAATGTTTGCGGAAAAATTTATATTTAGTTTCAAGTTTTGATTCAGCTCCTATATACAGCGATCCCTCTAGTGTGGTAATGGGTTACAAAATAATATATGAATACGTAAGCACCAGTAAATATTTAAGTGTAACTCCCACATCCGAGTACATACGACAATATAATTGGTATTAATTTAAAGGTCAACCACTCCTCTTGGATATATTATCAACTTCTCGGGTCTATGTCCTTCAGGGGTAAATATATACGCTATAGAATACAAATTTTGTCATTTTTCACATAAAAGTCTCCTGACTTTTGACCCGCCAAATATTGGCCGATCTTTATCAAAACCGTGTAAAAATTCGCGATGTTTGGACCATAATTACGGCCTCTGGAGCGAGCAGAAATTCGGACAAAAATAAAGTTTTTGGTCCATTTCACCCCCTAAATATTAATTGATCCTTCCAAAAATAGTTTTTATTAGGCAGAACCCATCCTACATAGAAAATTTCGTGAAGATTGGTCCATAACTGTGGCCTGTATCGTGTTTACAAATTATAATGGACGGACGGACGGATGCACATGTCTAGATCGTCTCAGCTAGTTGAGATATGGCGATTGGTATACTTAAAGGTGGGTCTAGGACCAACATTTCGCGGCGTTACAAACTTTGGTCAGCCACTCCAAAAAGAGTGGCTGACCTTTATATTAATACTAATTATATTGTCCTATGTACTCAGATGTGGGAGTTACACTTAAATATTTACAGGTGATTACGACAATGGAAGGCGGAAATATAGCGCTGATCGCTGGGAAATAATCCATAAGGATCCAGTTATGGTCAAGGACAATGCCTAAAATTTGCGGTGAGGATCAGATAATAATTTTAGAATGAAGTCAATCGAAGTCTGTATTTCCTGGAAACTAAGATCAAATGATTTTGAGGATTACACGATTTAGACGCAATGTAAAATGTATATTTCATAATATAGTTTAATTTTAAGATTTATTTCTATTTATAGTGATTTAGTGGAAGGATCTTGCTATAATCCACATGGTGTATACATAACGCAACAAGTTATAATTTTTATATATGTCCATTTTTCGGTGAAATTCAGCTAAAAAAGAAGAATAACTATAATATTTTTTCTGAAATTTATTGCTGTAATTTACAAGCGCTACACCGATTTGTGTGATTTTTAAACCATTTAAATAATGGTGGTGTTTAGAGCATAATTAATTGATTTTAGGGTGGTAATTAAATACATCAAATATAATTAAAATAGTTATGTAATCTCAAATATTTTTATTGCATTTTTTACATTTTTCGAAAATTTGAAACTTTTTTATGATTATTATAATATCTTCATATTCCAATCTCACGCTTTTGGTCGATATAAACAGCGTAATTTTAAGATTTTTTTGTTATGTTCAACATTAAAGTCTCCTTCGTGAACGTCTCTAATTTTACTGTTTTTGTCAACTAATTGAATGTAAAGCCCTTTGTAGTTTCTACCATTGCACTATAGGCCCGATTGCAGGTTTCTGGTGCAATAAAGTCTTTTTTGAAATCATATATTTGAATAAAATAGTAACAGAATCAGACACATAACACTTTAGGCCACTCAAAAATAAAAAAAATCAATTTGCCAACGCCACATAATGGCATTCTGGACCGTAAAAATTACCACTTCTTATGGCGCGCACAGACTATAATTTTTATAGTGATAAAGTACATTATTTTGATTAAATTACTAAAACGTATGCCTATGCTAAATCGAAATAATTTAAAATGCAACCCTGTTTTTTCCAAAAAAACGTTTCTCCTTAAAGTTCAAAAAAATAATTTAAAATGCAACCCTGCTTTTGCCCAAGAAACGTTTCTCCTTAAAGTATGCTGTAAAATTTTAAAGTTCAAAATAACAGTTTTACATGTCAACTGCTGATTTTTTTAAATTCATAATTATTATAATTTTTTATGCATTTCTGACCTATCGAAGAGCAATTCCTAATGGTAAAATGCTATTGATTGAAAAATACGCACAGAAATTAGGAAAGCAGAGAAATATGTGTGTATCCGTTATATGGAGGCTACTAGAAAAAAATTTTGTGGAGAAATTTGTTCAAGAACCTTAAGATACCGAAAATTGGGTTCCCTTATAAGGGAGTTATGCCTAAACGAGGACCGATATAGCCTAATAGGTATAGAACGATGTATTTTGTTAGGGTACTGGCTGTGCGTTAAAGACGTATGGACTTTTCGGAAATTATTCGCGTTTTACGAGTTGTTGGGTACACCAACGCAAGGTGTGCCGTCAAATTAAATTTCGCAAAATATAAATGTGTTGGAAGATAACTTTCAGTGTTTCCCCGGGCATCAAATGATTTTGACGATTGCGCGAATTAGACGCAATTTAAAATATATATTTCATAATATAGTTTCATTTTAAGATTTATTCCTATTTATAGAATCCCATTATTTATTGGAAGGGTCTTGCTATAATCCATAAGGTGTATAAATATAGACAACAAGTTACTATTGTTATATATGGCAATTTTTCGGTGAAATTCAGCTTAAATAAAAGAATAACTCCAATATTTTTCTGAAATTTCTTGCCGTAATTTACAAACCGCTACACCGATTTTGGATCATATACTAATTTTTAATTAATTTTTGGATGGTAAATAAAAACATCAAATACAATTAAAATAATTGTGAAATCTCTTATATTTTAATTATATTTTGTATATTTTGCGAAAATGTATAACTTTTTCATGATTATTATAATATCTCCATATTCATGTTTCACGCTTTTGGTCGATATAATTAACTGCGTGATTTTAAGATTTTGTTCTTAGGTCAACATTAAAATATCCATAACTTTTGCACGCCCCAACCAACGCGAACGTTTCTGTGGATATTTTTTAATATTATTGTTTTTATTTTACTGCTGTTGTCAACTAATTGAAGGTAAAGCCTTTTTTAGTTTTTACCATTGCACTATAGGCCGGATAGCAAGTTTCTGGAGCAAAAAGTCTTTTTTGAAATCATATATTTGAATAAAATAGTAACGGAATTAGATTCATAAAACTTTGGACATCTCATGGCACACTGGACCGTCAAAGTTACCACTTCTTAAGGCGTGCTTAGACTATAGCTTTTAGAGTGATAAAGTACATTGTTTTGATTAAATTACTAAAATGAGCTGAATTTACGGTTTACCATACAAAATTAAATGTACTCAATATCTGGATTTGCTCGAAATCCTATGCTAAATCGAAATAATTTCAAATGCAACCCTGCTTTTGTCCAATAAATTTTGTAGTTTTATGCGTATTTTTTCACATTTCAACCGCTGTAACTCAGCCAATCCTCAACCAATTTACCAAATATATATCTTGTTTGAAAGGAAAAATTCTACTCTTCGAAAGAAAAAAAGAATAATATAAATCCGTTATAAAGTAAATAAGTTATTCGACTTTCGACTATTTACCGTTATAAAATTAATTTTCGAAGTGACCCAGAAAAACCAAAGGTATTTTCGTGATCCAGGGACTCCAACTAAACAGAATTGGTACATTATAACCCCTGAAAAAAGTTCGTGTCGCACAGTGTTATTGTTCGTCTAATCAAACTACATGTTCACCAAAAATTTAGACATATAACGTCATAAACCGCCATCTTATTAAAGAAATTCAGATGGACTTAACTACAATAGCAAGTTTTTATTAATACAAATGTAAGAAACCAAAGCTCGCTATATTGACGATAGATTTTAAACCTTTATTAATGTTACATCTGGGATGTTTGATATTGAAAATGATATATATCGGTCAAGTTTTTACGGTAGCCCCCATATAGCGGTATCCCAAATTTAAGGTTTTTCTTCATTTTTTAAACTAATCATCTAAATCTGAACCGATTTCAACAAAACTTAACACACGTCACTCCGGACTCAATTTGGTACGCAGTACAAATTTTAGTCTCGATCGGATAATTATTATTCACTTTCTTGTACTACAATTGTGTTGTAGTTACGTCCTTTTGTTTCAGAAAATATCAAGTCAAAAGGACGTAACTGACATAAATAAAACCTTTAAAACCAAAAAATTTTTTGTTTCAAAAATAAATACATTTCCAGCAATGCTCCATTTTTATAGATTTTATAACGTTTTTTGATTCCTTTAAAATTAGTAATAGTGTAGTTAGGTCCGTTTGCATTTATGATGACGATATATAGGCTGTTTATTCCATGTAAAATGGCACCTTTATCATAAAAACCTCCATAGAAATGAATTCTTTAGAGAAACAGGAAGTCGAAGCAAGTTTGTTTGCGATATGATCTGCAGATTGCGCCGATAAATCGTTCATAAATTGAATATCATTTTCTTCTTAGAATGAATTGTTTGGCTATGATGTGCAATGCACAAAATGCATTCTAACAAGAAAACAATGTCCAATTTATAAACGAGTTATTGGCCCCATCTATATATCATAAAAAAACCAGCCGTTATAACAACGGATTATTTGAAAAATTATAAATTTTACGAACGCGGCAACTCTGGCGCAGAAAAAAATGGTTTTTCTTAAAGAAAATTATGTTAGTAATTATACATATAAAAAAGAGTATTGTTTATAGAATTAGTATACAATAAACTAGGACATACACCATAAACCGTAATTTGTACATAAATTGTCCCCAACACCCGAATGGCCCCAAAATCGTCCATATGGCAAATATTTTTGCGGGGACTGGCCTCAAAATTCAAAAATGTCCCCGAAATAGTCACAGTATCGAAAATGTGTGCCGAAACAACCCGCTGTGCATATATATATATATATATATAGCGGGTTTGGGTTATATAGGGGGTTTGGGTTAACATGTAATACATCTATTACATAGTCTACATAGTTTATTTTTCTAATTCTATAAACAAAGATTCTTATGAAGATTCATTGATGAGAAAATGGCTACTTGATATTGATACAATATCTAGTTCCGATATGATAAAATTTTTTAAAACTAAAATTATCAGAGAAAATTAAACTTAATATGGCTATATGTGATAATTATATATCTTAGAAACAATTGATTTTAAATTCTACTATGTTTAGCAAATTTATCTTGTACAATATACATACGTATTTTATTAGATATACTCATAATAGATAATCGATGTTGCTACGGGTATACTTCCGTTAATGTATTAGAAATTTTGAAAATCATATATGTACATACATTTATAATGATTTTGTATACGGTTAAATCTTATTCAATAATGTATATTAATTATGATATAAAATAAACATGTGAGGGATATATGTTTTATATATTCTTAACTTGTTATCAATATCTACTAAACTATTGATATAAAACATATTATATACAACGTACCTGGAAGATACTTCAATGATAAACCGAAGTACTATTATGTTTAGTAAATTTATCTTTTAAATTGAATTGAAGCTATTATTTATTATATATTTTTGTAGCATATTAACAGATATGGAAATATAACTATATCTTATAGGAATGGCTTCAGTTTCCGTAATTGCGTTTCGCTCAATGTGATAAACTCGAGAACATTTAAATAATTGTCATTATTAGGTTTATAATGACAATAGTTTAATCGGTATTTGGTAACCATTGCTTATAAATGTTACTGGATGTTGTCTGTTTACTCCAAAGTTCAGTAAAAGAGAGTGAAATGAGAGACCTAGCATGACAGCTCTATGCGGAGAAGTTACAGAATGTTACTGGGTAAATGTCTTCTAGTAAAATTTATCCACGGCTTTCTCTTTGAAATAGTGCTTACTGAGTAAATGTTACTGAGAAAGTTACCAGAAATGAGCAATAGTACAATGATCAAAACAAAAACTATATAGATTAAAACAGTGTGAAACGGATCACCTCTATTTTGAATCATTTGTATTTATTTTTATCTGAATTCTACTTATAGAAGCGATTACACAGATCATGAAGGATCTATTGTACGAAAGGGCCATTAGGGAACCCCCGGTTGTATGAGGCCAGAAAGGTCGAAAGGGCCATTAGGGACCCGGCGACTCAATAGAGCCATTAGGGACCCAGCGGAACAAAGGGGCCATTAGGGACCCCGCAATATGTGAGCCAAATAGTGTGATGTTTGTTGAGGGCCGCCTTACAACGATTTCGTACGATTTACAAAAGCAATTATTTTATATGACCATTATCCAAACAACTTTGTTTTTTGAGCGAGACGAAAGTCGGAAACTATGATTGTTTACTATTTGTGGATACAAGTCTGCTCCTATCAAAATATCTACTGCACGAGGTTCACAGAAGTCGGGATCTTCCAAAACTATATTTGACAAATCCGATTTAAGGTCCGAAGTAATCGTAGAGGACGAAAGATTTCCCGATATGGAATCTACTACTAATGCCGACGTTTCCAAACTGTGAGACCTATTACGACAACTACTAAGTTTCAACGAACATATTTTCCGACAAGTTGTGGCAACAGTTCTATTTACTCCACGAATTGTGGGTTTGACCGGCAATTTTAATTTCTTCTGAAGTCTTTCGGAAATAAAAGACGACTCAGAAGCCGGGTCAGTTAGCGCCCTAGCAGGAAAACAAGCAAATGGCTATGGACAATATGACGTGGATTATTACAAGATGCATTCAATGCATTCCCCGCAGGTTCAAAACTCCGATGAGTTAGAGGAAATTTCGAGACGATTTCTCGCTAGAATATGAATGTTATCTGCGTTTGGAGGATCTACGAAAAAGCTTTGGCCTATTCTAGTATTCCCAATATTCAATATTGTGGAGTTAGATGCCTGTGTTCCCACATCACGAGAAGTATGGGACGACGATCTCATGTTATGAAAGGAGGCATCAAATGACGGCTTTCCCAGAGGCATTGTTTGGAAATGCATCATTTGAACGCTCGTGTTCATTGTGTTTGATTTGCATATTCATTTGAAAACTACATACTCCTTATTTTTACAGCATTGAACCGCCAGTTTTCTAGTGAGTGTTGTTTTGCGGCAATGACACTTTTCAGCATTTTTATTGTTCATCTTTTTCTCGTCTCGATCGCTGCTTGTAACACAGGTAATCTGTTCTTCCCAATTCTCTCTATTTTCCTATTGTTATTTATTTTTATTATACCAATTAAATTCGGGAATCAGAAACTAAAACGATCGTATTTTATTTATTTCCTTTTTTCGAAACGCAATTTCGGCGCATTTACATTTTGGTCCAATCGAATCGGACGAGAACATTTGGAATCAGTTGCTAATAAATTGGTTGTGTTCACAGATTACCAACAACATCAACATCATAATCACCTTCATCAACTGCGTCATCATCGTCTTATTTGAAAACATCAACAAAACGGCAGGTAGGTGAGTGCAGTGTGTTTAAAAAAATGTGAGCTCGCGAAAAAAGAATAATAAACAAACAAAAAATCAAAAATACCAAAACTATAACTTTACAACAACAAAGACCGCTTTACAACGCGTCGCGTATTTCTTTTTCGTAAATTTCGTAATTTAAGGCTAATTTTGACATTTTCATTTATCGTCCGCAATGGTGACATTGTTCATCGGCTTGTTAAAATTATTATTGATCAATAAAAAAAATTTAATCATAACTTCTACTCCTCTAAATACCTGCATCAGATATTCCTCAAAAAGTCCAGACACAGTCTGCACCTTCTACGGAAGTCCAGGCTAGCGATACTGATTTAAATAAAACGAACTCATCCACCCACACTTGTCGAAATGTGGGTACTCAGGCTTCTAAGTCCCCAATAACAAGCATTGGGCATCCTAGTGGTAATTCGAGTTTTAATGTTGAGCCAGAAAATTTAGACATTGTCCATAATCTAGCGTTGCTTCCTTGCGATATTGATATTTTCGAGGGCGATTTTCTTTCGTGGCCAACCTTTAGAGATCTTTTTAGCACGGTCTTTATAAGCAATTCTCGGTTGAGTGATATTGAGCGTCCTTGTCATTTGACGCGAAAAAAACTAGAGGGGAAGCTCGCGAGATTGTTTCCAAATTCCCCTTAACGAACCGTAGTTTTGGTCTGGCGTGGAACGCTTTGAAAGCCACTTACGATAATCCTCGGTTGTTAATTTATAATAAGTTTAATATATTATTCGCCCTTCCGGTACTTGAAGTTGAGACAAGTTCGGCTTTAAAACAAATCCAGCTTGGTATTAATGGTTGTTTGTCTCCAATGTCCATTAACGACGATCGTACGGATAATTGGAATCCGTTCTTAGTTTTCATTTGTCTTCAAAGGCTTCCGAAAATTACACGAACATTGTGGGAGCAAAGTGTTAAAGACAAGTCATTTGTTTCGCTTTGGGAAGACCTCGATAGGTTTTTAACGGAACAATTCAAACACTTATGTGTCTCCATGGTATGCGAGGGAATGATTGGTTCAAAAAAACTAATGTCAGTAAATTTCAAACCCAAGTCTCGCATACACATTCTTTTCGTAATTCTCCATCTCCTTCTAAGAATGAGTGTATCCTATGTTCTCAACAGTCTCATCAGCTTTTTGAATGTCCTCGATTCAAAAGTATGTCCCTATCGGCTAGATTTTCAACAGTGAGGGGGCATGAGGTGAAAACTTGTATTAGTCAGCATCGGTGTTCGAAATGTAATCGTAGCCATCACACATTATTGCATCGTAATGACACATCACCAAATAATTCGATTGGTTCGGTAAACCGAAACCCTACAAATTCACCAAATGCTGTCCCATCCACATCAACTGGTGTTTCTCGACAAGTTTTCCACACGGCTCAGAATAAATCCGTTCTGCTGGGGACAGCTATTCTAAATATAATCCATTGTAGAGTTTCGTATCCCGCTAGGGCTTTTATAGATCCAGCATCAGAATCATCGTTTCTGACCCAAAACTTGCAGAATAGGTTGAAACTCCCTGTAAGTTCAATAGATGTCACTATTTCTGGTGTGAATTGTGCAATTTCGGGCAATTATAGTAAAGCTTGCTCATTGAAAATTGGAGGTCCCTGCGATCCTACAGTGTTGTTAGAAACTCGTGCATTGGTTTTGCCGTCAATGTCTGGGAATTTGCCCTCGTTTGATGTTTCGCCGAATTTAAGAGCCCAAATGCCAAAAATTTTGTTGGAGGGTTGTCAGTCAATTCTTTCTGGGACTTTGTTTGCTCAAAATCGTCGAGATTCGTACCTTTGCCACTTTATTTGACCGGAAAAATTATGATAATCTAGAATCCTCAATAATAAATGTCATTCGTTTCATAATTTCATCGATTTTCGGATACCTCGGTTAAGGCATACGTAGGGTAGCTTAATTCGCCAGATAAAAATGTGTTCGTGCATCTTTTATCGACTATAATTAATGTGGCCCCCTTAAAATCAACTTAGTGGGAAGTATCTGGCCTCTGAAAAAATCATAGAATTTCGTAAAGTATTTTGTTCTAAGGCATTAACTACAACTGTTGTAGATTTCGTTGTTCCTTTCAAGGTAAATTCGTTCTTAGAACGGTTTGGCAAGATTACCAAAGATATGTTTGTGTATTCCTCCTTTTGTCTGATAAATTTATTCCACTCGACATTGTGGAATAATGGTACGACTTTGTGATCGTTTCTCGCGATGTACATCGTAATTTGGCACAAGCCAATTGTGGAAGTCGTGATTCCATATCGCAGCGTTGCTACTGAGGGACTATCGTGGTATTTTATTCCAGCTGGTTTTCCACATTTGTGTGGACTCGGGGAAGGAAAAATAAAAAGTTTCCCCTCTTGAACCTGTCGTAATTGATCAACCTATATCATTTGTGAATAGAGTTATTAAAGTTCAAAACTTGCTAATTTGTTTTGGAGCCGTTGTAATTCATAACGAGAAACTTCCACCGACGTTTTGGAAGCCAAGCCAAATAGAAAAAGTTTCCACTGTATTGGTTGTCACGTCAGAATCGTTGACGTTCGGTCGACAACGGCCACTGTAAAGCGCCCTATTTCTAATTTTTTTACATTGTTTAAAGGATTCAAATGCTTTGGTGAAAAATTAACTGCCGTGAAGTTAAGTGAAACAGAAACGAAATCCGTCACTGCTGATCCGAATCTATAGTCAAAAATTTCTAATGAACATAATTTAATATCGAAATCCGTATCCGCGGAATTAAGAAAGAATAGATCCGTAACTGTGGGTTCCTTCATAACTAGCAATCAAAATATAGAATCCATAACTGTGGGTTTTATCGTGATCACGCCATGTTCGCATGGTTGAATCAGGGAGACCGTCCGTCAAGGTGGGCGCCAATGTTTAAGTAAGAATCTCTTGTATGCATTGTTTGGAAATGCATCCTTTGAACGCTCGTGTGTGATTTGCATTCTCATTAGAAAACTGCATACTCCTTATTGTTTCAGCATTGAACTGTCAGTTTTCTAATGAGTATTGTTTTTACGCCAATGACACTTTTCAAAATTTTTATTGTTCATCTTCTTATCGTCTCGATCGCTGCTTGTAACACAGGTAATCTGTTCATCCCAATTCTCTCTATTTCCCTATTGTTATTTATTTTTATTATATCAATAAAATTCTGGAAACAGATCACAACAAAGTCAATATAATAAATGCAAATTCTTATTAAAACATATTTTTACCAAACGATTTATTCTATGTTTAATATGAAGAAGAGTGCTATATTATAAAAAACAATAAAATTAAAAATCAAATGAATACATAAACAAATGTTGTTAGTTATTTCGATAAAAATTTAACTAATTTTAAATTATTATTTAGAGTTCAATCTTAAGTTTTACAGTTAAGACGAACTTCTCTAATTTAGAAAATTTAAATCCATTCAACTTCCTTGAAGCAAATCTTGAAAATGAACGATTGAAAGCATTTAATTCGTGGCCCTTCACAGCTCCGGGAGCTGGCTATGATTGGACTTTATTATACTGAAGAAAGATATAGGCTAGTGTTGTCGAACATGCACGTTTGTCAAGTAACTGTGCTCTGATGAAAAAAATTTAACCAACAATGTAGCAATAAATTCTAAGGTATTAAGTAAAGGTCTACCCGACATTAATATTAAAAAGTTTGATAAATTTTTATTGCTTTTCATACTTCTGTTGACTTTTAAATTTATAAATAAAAAATCTTATTACTATTACTAGTTGTCAATTTGTTTAAATTCTATATTTCTTTAACTCACAACCGTAGTATGGAGGGTATATTTTTTGTCATTCCGTTTGTAGCTCATCGAAATATTCATTTCCAACCCTTTAACCTATATACAGTGGCTCCATCGAATAATCGGACAAGTGGTTGTCAGATATAATAATGCTATACATTTCAAAAAAAATTGTTTAAATGTGTAGTTTTTTTCGCTTTTATTTACACACTACTTACTTATATTTCTGAACAATACAAAAAACAACAACTTTCCTAGTGATAACAGTAAATTTCGCCAGAAAAACAAAATTAACTCAATTTATTGTGCTCAACGCAAAATCGGACAATGCAAAGTGTCAATGTCAAAAAATGCAAAAAATCGAGAAATTAATATATTCATATTCTTTGTTGTCCAGAACGGCCTGTAAACGCTTCGGTATTGATTTGACCAAATTCTGGCATACCTCCTGCTCTATGGAGTTCCACGATTTCAGTAAAGCCTCCTTAGGCTGTACCAAGGAGTTACATTTTTTTCATACACTCTTCTAGCTAATTCTTCGCAAAGATGTTCAATTACGTTAAGGTCTGGGCTCTGTGCAGGTGTTTGTATAAGTTTGAGACAGTTATGGATCAACCAAAGCTTTGCAACACCTGATGTGTGCTTGGGATCGTTGTCTTGATAAAAGGCAAAGTTGTTCGCGATACCCAATTTGTCTGCACTTTGATTTACATTTTGTTTTAAAATGTTGAGGTAGACAAATTTGTCCATTTTACCATCAATAAAATGCAAATTGTATATTCCCGCACTCGACATGCAGACCCAAACCATAACAGAACCTCATCCGTGCTTAACAGTGGCTTTTGTATTCTTATGATTAAATTCAGCATTTGGCTTACGCCACACATACATCTTTCCATCTGATCCGTGCGAATTAAATTTGCTTTCGTCAGTAAACAGATCCTTAATATAATGGAAACTATCAATAGAAATGTATTTTAAGATGATCTATCATCAAATTACCTGCTTCCAAAAATCTTCTAATTTTAGTAAATACTCCTTGGCATATTTTATTCTACTGTTTTTATTTTTAAGGCTTATAAATGCTTTTTTTCTTGCAACTCTTCCATAATAATCATATTTATGTAATGTATTGCGAATAATATTTAGGCACACATCTTTTCAAGTGCGAGTTTTTAAATTTATTTTAAGTTCTTTTGCGCTTTTAAATGGATATTGTTTTATTTCTTTTAATATCGAACGCTCTTCTCGCTCATTCAATATCTTCCATTGACCTTCTCTGCTTTTATTGGTCAATCTGAACTCATCACGGAACCTCTTTATAATGTCGTGGACAGTAGATTTATTCATTCCAACCAATACGGCAATTTCTCTTACTGTTTTACCTTCATAATTCAATTTATCTATTAATTGTCTGATTTCCACACTGAATTTTTTCCCTTTTGGAGCCATTTAAATTTATTTTTATTTATTTTTACCACTTTCTTGATCTAAATGCAATTTACAAATTAATACGACAAACAAAATACAGATTTGAAGTTCATATTTGCATAATAACGGGACTTTTAACATTGATACTTTGTTTTGTCCGATTTTGCGTTGAACACAATAAATTGAGTTAATTTTGTTTTTCTGACGAAATTTACTTTTATCACTAGAAAAGTTGTTGCTTTTTGTATTGTTCAGAAATATAAGTACGTAATGTGTAAATAAAAGCGAAAAAAAAACTACACATTTAGACATTTTTTTGAAATGTATAGCATTATTATATCTGACAAACACTTGTCCGATTATTCGATGGAGCCACTGTATATTGTTCGGTCAAAGACCTTCATAATTTTTACCCGGGTAATATTTGCCCACCACTGTATGTTGTTTTTCAATTTGTAAAGACTAGGGGTACACATGTAATCGGCATATACCTTTTTGTACTGCTTGCCGCTTTGCTGCTTTCCAAAAATCCTGGAAAACATAATTAAGGCTTAAAAGGAGATGGAAGCAGCAAAGCGAGTTAGTCTGAATCGTGATCTCCAATAAAGCTCCCCCCGTGAAAGTGATTTTTTATAAATACACAATTACAAAACATACACAATAACAAAACATAACACTTTGCAAATACACAACAAGAATTACAATTACAAATTACTAAAATTGTGAACTGAATTATAAATAACATTAAACAAAACCATTGTACAAAAATATAAGTTACAAAAATCACAAAATTATAAAATACATGAATTAGAAACAGAACACATATAAAAAAACAAAAGTGAAACACTTACTAAAATCTCTACAAGAGACAAATTGTTAAATTAAACAAAACACAGTTAAACAAAATTATTTGTACTACACAAAATACAAGTAATTCAAAATTGTACATGAAATTACATAAAACGCATAAGTTTGCACAAACAAGTTACATATAGGATTGTGAACATATATTCAAACATACCATATGTACATAGTTTTTACAACACAATAAAATTACAAAACACAAAAAAATAAATATTCTAAATAACAGCAAAAAAAAACATAAAAAATATTTTGTACACTAAACATTTGGCCCATGCGAGCCAGGTAGTTTTTTTAAATAAATAAAAAATTCAGTGAAAAAAAATCAAAATAATAAATTTAAATCAAAGTGGAACTGAAACTGGCAGTTCATTTTAGTGAACAAAATTTAACCAGCACAAGTAAATAAAAGTGACAGTGAACAAAAATTAAACGGCACAAAATAAAATAAAAACAGTGACAGAGCAACAAGATTTGGTGAAAAAAAATACAAATAACAAAATACCAAAACTGAAATTACAAAAAAATACATTGAAGTGGACAACAACAACAGTCAGTGATATTCCAATTTAAAAACAACAACAAAAGTCGCCAAGCAAGAAAAAGAACAAACGAAGAAGAAGAACACAGAGGGGGAATAACAGAGACCAACACATAGGGTAACTACACACACACAAACACATTTCCAGTACTAAAAAGAAAGGATCAAAGAGAGTACCCATGAAATTTGTTGTTGTTGGGGCGAATTCCGGCATGCAGTGTTTGGAAACATTTGACACCGATCTGTAATGTCTCTGATGAAGCACCTGTGTAAATAATTTGACACTTTTGGAAAAAATACCCAAAATCACACATATTAAATCTAGGACTGACGTTGGCCCTACCGAGCAGAGGGAATACACACATACGTCCACCTAGACACATATACACAAAAACATAGTTTTTTGAATATTTACATACAAACTTTGCAAATTTTGGGATTATTTTGTCTAAATTAGGAAAAAATTAGTGGAAAAAATAAAACCCACTATCACATACATATTATATATCACATACATATTATATATGATTATAAAATTGAAACGGAGAAATATTGTCTCTTGTGGAAAAACACATTACTACATGCAAACTTGAGAGTATTTTTTGTGGAAAAAGTTGAGCATATTTACAACTGTTGTGGAAATTTTGGATTTTTTTTTTTTGAAAATTAGGAACTTTTGTGGAAAAAGTTGGAATTTTGAATTTATCCGTCTGAATTTTGAATTTTTTACATTAGACTTGTTTTTTGCACCATATTGGATTTGGGAAAAATTACTGACTCATACCAATACATAACATAATTGGATTTTTTTTTTTAATTTTGGATTTTTTTGGAATTCCTATTACATACAATTTACATATATCAAAAACAAAGCGTTTATATACAACTTATTGGGTGATTTTTGGCGTCACTGAATTTGGAATTTTTTACATTAGACTTGTTTTTTGCTCCATATTGGATTTGGGAAAAATTACTGACTCATACCAATACATAACATAATTGGATTTTTTTTCCTATTACATACAATTTACATACATCAAATACAAAGCGTATATATACAACTAATGGCGCGATTTTTGGCGTCGTAATCTACATACACATATATACTTTCTGGAAACTCATACTATTTTACATCAATACATAACCGCCATAAGATTTTGTGGCGGAAAATTTCGGTGTTATAATTTACACTTACATATTTTCTGGAGATACATACTACTATATATTAACACATAGTCGCCATATTACGATTTTTGGTGGAAAATTTGGCGTCATCGCCACACATACAATTTGCATGAAATCCATTTGTTGAGCATAATTATTGAAGATTATAAAAACTTATATTGGCAACCTCAATTAATTTTTTATAACACTTTTATATTCATGACACTACTATTGAACATATTTTGAACAAATTTTTTTGTTTTCTGTGGGTTTTTTTTATTTTTTTGTTAATTACAACAAATAATTGAACAGAAAGTTTAAATTCTAAAACTTGTTGTCTTTGCTACAAACTAAAATCCTCCTGTAAGCGGAATTTTTAAGCGATTTAAACATCGTTGAATACTTTTAAAATTTTTTGAAGAATACTTTTCGCAACCCTACACATTTTGGATTGTGAAATAACCATTGCAATTTTTGGATAAATTCTTCGAAACATTATCTATTTTGAAAAATCTTATAATATTTTTCGCAACGTTGTTTTTTTCCGAGAGTGGGCGAAAAATCCTGTTGCTTTTTTGTAGTCTGAAAATAATTGCAATCCGTCTTCGTCAAGGCTTTCTAATAAAATGTCTTCCACTATTTAAATTTGGCCTGGCTCCAGTCTTCCCCCTTTATATAATGGGTGTAATACATTTGCTGCTAGGTTATATTTATTGAATACATTACTAGTTTTACATCTTTCTGCAGCCACTTCCTATAACTCTGGCTTTGCTGCAGCGGGTAATTTTATCCATTTTTCTGTTGCATCCGCTATAGAATACTCCGATTTTTGGCAATTTTTAATGAGTACAGCTACAGGATTCAAATGACCCAAAAGCTCTTTCACGGATTTTATAAATTCCTTTTTGAAGAGAAGTTCGCTTATAGACAGTTTGACAAATGGTGTTCCATCGGCGTTAGTTTCTGCAGATATTTGCTTCATTTTGGAAATATTATTTGTCAACCCAAAAAGGCCATCTCTTTCACTGCACCATCTTGTTGAACAAGGTAGTTTTGCTTTTGATCCTCCCAGCATTAATATTTTCTTTTCAAGATTAACTTTTTTAAATTCATTAATAATTTTATGCACTTTTCCAAGAATTGAAGCATTTTCGAGAACGTCCTCCTCCTGCTGGTCGATTGCGTCTTCATTTTGTTTAGAAAATGGTCTTGTAGATCTTCTTTGATTGTTTGCAGGTGCACAAAGACAATTTCAACGAATTGCCGATATGAATTAGTCAAACATTTCGACCCATTGATACTATATTTGCTGCATTGTCTGTTACTACAGCGAAAACTTCTAAAATTACAGCTTTTTTCACCATTTCAGTCAGCTTTTCTGAAGGATTCCAGAAAAATTCGATGGTCACAATTGTGTAATAAAGCTGCTACATTTTTAGTATTGGATGCTGAATTTTTCCATCCATCAATAAGCATCACAGAATATGCACCCTTTTTTTAAAAAAAATTGGCATTTAACTCTATTTGCTCCAGGTGCACTGCATCCAATAGTGATCCTGCTAGTCTTTTTCTGGTAGGCGCTTTATATGAGGGTTGCATTTCCCTGCAAAATTCTTTAAAGTAGAAAAATCTAGCGACTCGAATGTCAAGTTTAGCTTTATCCGCCCAATCCTGCATTTATTCTTAGAAAAAAATTTATAGAAAAATTTTCTATAACAAATAATATTGTGAAATAGAAAACTTACCGATGAGATTGCATCCAATGCATTTATGTGTTGCGAAGAAATTTTTTGCATTTTGTACATTGTGCAATTGTTTTTCCTTCTTCGCTTCTTATAGTAA
This sequence comes from Musca vetustissima, assembly GCF_032173495.1. Taxonomy (NCBI): domain Eukaryota; kingdom Metazoa; phylum Arthropoda; class Insecta; order Diptera; family Muscidae; genus Musca; species Musca vetustissima. The sequence goes on along the minus strand of NW_026877879.1, from coordinate 111,711 downwards.
AACCATACCAAAAGGAATGTGATGGTCTACCGCCGGTAGCCCCAGAACTTTCCCAAACCCCACTGGTTGTTATGCATTATGTGGGTGTTGTAACATTCTTCAATTTATATGATGTTTACTGATGTTAAAAAAAATTGTTTCTCCCGCTAAATTTATCAACTTGTTTGTTTATTTGTTCAACTTGTTTGTTTATGTTTGACATGTGTCATATGAAATTATAATCTCATGCAACACTTGTAAAATGGTGTTAGTGTTTTATTTGTATGGTAGATGGCATGCTTTTATGTCATACAATTTGTTGTCTGATTAATTTAACAATTTTAATAATTGAACTTTTGTTCATATCCAATTTGCTGTACAACATGCCTGTACTGTAAGTACGACATTTGCAATTTTAAAATTCCAAAATTTAACGTAGGCTCTTCAGAAATAAAAATAAGTATGAAGCCAAAAATATGGTGGTAACATAAAAATTTTTAGGTTTATGACGTTAACTACTTTTTATACGTTTTCGACAGATATATGACATTTCCGACGTTTACAACTTTTTGACTGTCGAAAACATAAAAATGTGTCATACAGACCATCTCTTGTTTGGATAATTCAAAACTTTGATTTTTTTAAATTTATTGGATTCGCTTTTTAATATTGTCTTTGAACTGCAACACAAATTAACAAAGTCAAAATATTCTTTCTCGGCTTCAAGAAGAAATATTTGTTTCGAATATTTTTTTCTTCTTTCCTTTCACTCAACTCATCGTAAATTAAGAACACACTCAGACTCAAAAAATTAACTTTCCAGAAGCCGATGAGAAACCAATAGACAAAAATAATCTGAGAACACATTATTTGGAGGCAATTGCAATTTATAAAAAGGCGATAAGTTCAATTAATGGACAAATCTAGACAATTAAGCAGCAATTGGAGAAAAACCCCAAACGGGAGTCTAAAATGGAGCAGAAACTAAACACAGAAGCCGATTTTGCCCCGATATCAAGATTACCACCATGCGATACTGACACTTTTAAAGGAGGATACAATGCTTGTCCAACTTTTCGAGATTTATTCTCTGTCAGTAACATTCAAAATAGATTAATGTGAAAAGCTATTTCATCTTACACAGAAGACAACAGGAGAGGCAAGAGATATAATCAGTCATGTCCCTTTAACAAATGATGGCTTCGGATTAGCTTGGAAACTTGTAACAGATAGATACGAAAATCGAAGAATGCAGATGAACGAGCAAATAAAAATACTGTTTAATTTGTGAAATGTTACGACAGACTTAAGTTCGAGTATTGAAAAATTACTAAGAACAATTACTAGTTGCGTACAGACTTTAGAAACATTAAAAATTGAAGTATCTGGATGGGATCCAATACTTATATACTTATGTTCCAGTAAACTTCCCAGATCTTTTCTAGAAGATTTTGAAAATTCACTTGAGGATTGCAAAACGCTAACGTCATGGGATGATTTTGACAAGTTTTTAACCCACAAGTTTAAAACTTTGGAATCGGTTGGGAACATTAAACCAAGTTTTTCAAAATATGGCCAAGGAAAGTCGGATCCAAATAAAAGGATGAAATACACAAACAGTTTTGAAACAAATATTAACCAGAAGTCGAAAAATACAGGGAATAGGAATAACCCAAATTCTCAGCAACGTAAAAAACCCTTACTAAAATATTTGTCAAGTTATCAAAGCAAATCATTTTATTAGAGATTGTCCACAATTTCAAACACAAAATGTGAATGACAGAATTCACGTTATGAGAATTTCTCATTTATGCTATAATTGCCTTTCTTCAAATCATGGAGATAAGGAATGCAAGAGTCGTTTTGTCTGCAGGAACTACAGTCAAAGACACCACACTTTGCTGTGTAAGGGAACGGAAACCCAACTTGCAATACAACCCCTAGATAGAGAAGAAGCACGCCCTAGTATAAGTGCTGCAGCTCTTACCACACTTATAAAGTCCACATCGAATGAAGAACCAGAAAATATTACAACATTAACTATGCAGGATAAAGGAAATAATCCCACAAATCCCAGAGACACATTATTTTTCACCGCAATTGTACAAATAGAAACAAACGGTCAGTTTTATAATGCAAGAACAATTATTGATTCCGGATCCCAGTCATCATTTATAACTGAAAATTTGAAGAATCGATTGAATTTACCAACAAAACGAAATCTCGTACATGTTACAGGAATAAATCAACTTATTTCGGAGACTTTAGCTATATCCTGCATTTTTACATTACGTTCACGATTAGAACCCAACTTTAAATTGGAAGTTTGGCCACCTGTATTAAAGTCATTACCCTCAAATTTACCACCTTATAACTTGGATAAAACTCAACTTAGAGATGTTTCAATTTTGGATTTAGCAGATCCTAAATTTTATATAAGCCAACCAGTTGATCTAATTGGAATGGATATTAGCCCATTATATTTACAATGGGAGCTCCTATGAAGTCAACTGGAAGTTTGCTGGCACAAAGAACTGTTTTTGAATGGATTATTGGCGGACCATTAGCAGATGGTACACAAAATAAGAGACAAATTACACTTTGCAATACCATTTCATTGGAGAAAATACTCCAATGAGGATGTGTACTGCGAACTAAATTACATCGAAACCACAAAAAGAAATAGAGATAGTCGATACATTGTTACCCATTGTTACCGAAAATCGCCATGTGATCCAATAGAGGACTATGAACTACTTACAGTCATTTTTGTAGTAAACTGTTGCTTCTCGAAAACAACTCATAGCTGCCATGGAATCTGCAGGATTCGAATTAATGAAATGGACAGCAAATTACTCACAAATTATTGAAGATTTATCAGCCGAAAAATTGCTCCCCGTAAATTTTCTGGGCATTTCTGAGGATGCATCTACGAAAACTTTAGGCATTCGATGGAATATATCGGGAGATTTCTTTACTTTTACACCGCCAAACATGGAAATAAAAATTCCTATACAAAACGGGAAGAACTTTCTACCATAGCAAAATTATTCGATCGTTGTGGTTGGCTAGCCCCAATTGTTGTAGTAGCTAAACTCGTTATGCAGCAAGTGTGGCTGGATAATATAAACTGGGACAACATTTTTAAACCCATTGCTATGCTTAATTGGAAAAATTTCGTAAAAAATTGTAGTGATATAGCAAATCTTAAAATTCCAAGATGGATTCATTACTCCCCAAGCAGCAATATTGAAATACATGGATTTTGTGATGCTTCGGAGAGTGTTTATGCGGCCGCATTATATATAAGAGTGGAGAAAACCATTAAACACCAATTATAGTGGAATGGGCCGCATTGGTTAAAATTAACAAAAAAATAATTGGCCATCACATGAAATTATTGAAGAAACTAATATTGAAGCAAAAACAGTTAAGGTTTTGGCAACAAACATTGGGGAAGACCCACTAAAGAATTTCTCATCATTATCGAAAGTTTACCGTACTTATGCATATGTAGTGAGATTTCGGAGAAATGCTGGAGAAAATAGACGCAATTTGAGAATTACATCTCCAGAACTTACTGCAGAAGAAATCCATGAAGGCAAAAGAGCTATCATAATCAGCACACAAAAATTCTACTTTCCAGCAGAATATGAATTATTGCAAAAAGGATCTCGAATATCATCAATCAGTACTTTATTAACATTAAACCCTTTTAAGACTCGAAGGGTATCATGCGATCCAATGGAAGATTAATACAATCGTTGCAAACCATGTGTATTATACAAAAGCCAATCACAAAAACAAATAATGGCATCCTTGCCCCCAGAAAGAACCTTACTTTCACGCCCATTTAACAATACTGGAGTCCATTTCGCTGGCCCATTTAACATTAAAAACTTTACTGGAAGATCTTGTCTAATAACTAAAGGATAGCACAAACAAATTCTTGGATCTAAGGATCTCGAATATCATCAATCAGTACTTTATTAACATTAAACCCTTCTTAGACTCGAAGGGCCAATGGAAGATTAATAAAATAGCCAGTACTCACCTTCAACGCCACCCAATTCTTTTACCGTACAATTCAAAATGAACACAATTACTTGTTGAATTTACACATAAAATAACATTGCATTGTGGAAACCAACTAATGACATGATCTTAATATCTGAATTTTTGATATTCAGATTAAAACCCTTAGTCAAAAAGGTCATCCACAACTGCAAACCATGTGTATTATACAAAAGCCAATCACAAAAACAAATAATGCCATCCTTGCCCCCAGAAAAAAAAACCTTACTTTCACGCCCATTTAAGAATACTGGAGTCGATTTCGCTGGCCCATTTAACATTAAAAAGTTTACTGGAAGAGCTTGTCTAATAACTAAAGGATACGTTTGCGTCTTTGTCTGTTTCGAAACAAATGCCATACATTTAGAATCTACTAGCGATTTAATAACCCACTTATTTCTTGCAGCATTTTCCCGCTTCGTTGGCAGACGGGCTTGTCCGTCATGTATATATTCTCATAATGGAACTAACTTTGTAGGAGCTGCTGAAATCATTAAAAAGGATAGACTCCCATTTTTCAAAAACTTACAAAATTCTGTCATCCAACACAACATCAATTGGAAATTTATTCCTCCTGGGGCACCTCATATGGGCGGTCTATGAAAGGCCGGCGTCAAATCTTTTAAAATACATTTGCGAAAGCTTTTCCGAAAATGAACTTTACTTTTGAGGAATTGTGTACTATTTTAACACGAATTGAATCATGCTTACATTCTAGACCCTTGTGCCCAGCTGGTGAAGATCCAAATGATTTTTCTGCACTGACACCAGTTCACTTTTTGATTGGCACGTCAATTCTTGCTCCACCCGAACCTGATTTTTCCGATGGTGACTTAACACTAGCCAACAGATGGAAAAGACTTAAAATAATTTCCCAACATTTTTGTCAAAGATAGAAATCAGAATATCTTAGGGAGCTATACCGTGGAAAAAATAGAAATATGAAAAAGAAAATCTGAAAGAAGGGGATTTGATAGTTATTAAAGACGATAGACTCGCTCCGACTGAGTGAAAAATGGGTAGAATAGTTAAAACGTATCACGGAATAGACACTATGGTACGGGTTGTTGACATACTACTGGAGGAACGATAACTCGACCCATATCAAAAGTCGTCAAATTGTTTTCCGACTGACTAGTCGGTCCCCTCTTTACAAAAAACGTTGGTACTCTCCTCTCACTCTTTTCAGACCTGGCACCCTACTTACAAGACCATGATTGGCAACCAGACAACCGAAGCCATCGTCCGGCCCGGCGTCAGCAAAACCCCAGGTTGGTGGACCGACAACGCCGAGACAATGAGAGAAGCAAACCAACGACGTCACCAACGAGATGACAGACGTGAACGCCCCAGTCATTGGCAACATGCTTGCGATCTATGTCAAGAAGACCACGCCTTAAGATCGTGTCGCCGTTTCCTGAGCCTCTCACCCTACCAAAGATATGAGACGGTAGATAGAAGGAGTTACTGCCGAAACTGCCTAGCCAGAAGCCACCTTGCCCCAGATTGTTCATCTCTAATGAGCTGCCACAAATGCGACATTCGCCACCACACCTTGCTTCATGGCGTCCCTCAAATCGATGAACCTATGCCAACCATCCTCGATGTTGTTTGTATCAACAGCAATGGTACGGGTGGTGGCGGATGGCAGCGAAACACATGCAACACTAAGGGCTCTGATCAATCAAGCCTCAGTAATGTCTAGAATCATATTTCTCATTCAGACGTTAGGGGTTGAGGTCCTTCCTGCACAAAGGGAGAAGATTCTGTTCATTCAAAGTTATGAGTCGGAATATGAACGATAATTGGGCATTGAAGGTAAACGCGCTCATAACCAATTAACTCCCCTGCCGACCATACGAGGACCCTATAATAGAAGACCCTACTAAAATTTTCCCTACAAACAGGCTGGCAGATGTCGATCCACGAGGCAATAAAATTTAATTGCAGCATGATTATCGTAGAACAAAGTATTAATAAGGGTTGGCATAGGGGGTGATAGATACCAAGCAACGGCTCTGATTGGCTGTAACATGGCGAAGTCCAGGCTTATCTTGGTCCCTCTTTCGTCTCAATTATGGACACTGACGTCCCCACGGTGCCACCTGAGGAGCTATTTGCATCACCCGATGAAATAGTGAGTTAATATGTGCCGCGAGTTCACCCATAAGAACTATAAAAAATGGGTTGAGGCGTCGGGTTAGTTGCCCACTCTCGGAAAACCCAACCTACTATGAACAAGTGTAAAAGCGTTAAGTTCGGCCGGGCCGAACTTTGGATACCATCCACCATAGACATACTGACAGGTACTTGAAATAAAAATATAGGGAACATACCAAAAAGTGTACCTATACCGATATTTGTACAAACCGATTATGGTCCTAGACCCCAAGTATCTTCGGACCAAATTTGTTTCAAAAATTTTTGATTTCATCTAAACTTTGCCCATCTTATTATTTCATCCAATATTAGTTCAAATTCGAACATGGGGAACATCGGTCAACTCCTTTTGCTACCTCCCACGCTGGGGCTGGGCCTAAATGCGGGTTACAGCTCATATATATGAATATATATAAGGTTAATTATCAAACCTTATGTTCTAGTTTTTTTCGTATCTTCCGCAGATGAAATGATTACAACAGAGTCTTAGAACCAAACCCAAACACGGAACAAATCATATAACTATTTTAATATAAAAATGGGGTTATATGGGGACGACCACAAAAAGGGGGCGAGTATTAAAAATTGTTGGTAGGGAGTTTTGTTACCATGTACGACTACAAAATACCAAATTCCAACGCATTCGGTAGAAAAATGCGCTCAATAACCCCAAAATATCGAAAATTGGGGAAACCCTTATATGGGGGCTATCCGAAAAAATTGACCTATATTTATAATTTTTTGTGGAGAGATTTGGTACTTAATAAGAAATCAAAATACTAAATTACAGCTAATTCGGTGGACAAGTACGATCAAAATCCCCAAAATACTGAAAATTATGAGGTACCGTTATATGGGGGCTACCAGAAAAAGTGGACCTATATGTATAATTTTTTGTGGAGACATTTAGTACACAATAAGAACCCACTGTACCAAATTTCAGCGTATTCGGTTGAAAAACGCGCCCAAGAAACTCAAAATACCGAAAATGGGGGGTACTGTTATATGGGAGCTATGTCTATTTTTTAATTTTATACAAGAAATTTCAAAAAATAATATATATAAGATTACAAAGATTCGCGACTACAATAATCATATAACCGATTTTTAGAAATTTCTGTATGCGTATTAAAACTAGAAGTAAAATTCAAAAAACACTCAAAATCGAGCTTCAAAATGTCAGCATCATTTAAAGGTAGATGCAGTTAAAACTTTGAAAAATTATATATAAGGGGCATAGCCCCCATTTAGTTGGCTTCTAGTTTTACTTTGACACGAAGACAGTGAAATGAGTGGCTTAATCACAAATCGATAGAGAACATAAAAAAACTGGTTCGCCTCCGTCCGTCTGTTGTAATTACGCTATCTTCCGAAGGAATTTAGATAGGGTGCTGAAATTTTGCTTAGGGTTGTCCTTTGTCTGCAGGCAGGTCAAGTTCGATGATGGGATATATCGGTCAAAGTTTAGGCATAGCTCCCATATAAGAGTACCCCCAATTTTTCGGAATTTTGGGGTTCTTGAGCGCGTTTTGCAACCCAATTCGCTGAAATTTGGTACATTGGGTTCTTATTGGATACTAAATGTCGCCACAAAAAAGTACAAATATAGGTCCACTTTTTCTGGTAGCCCCCATATAACGGTACCTCCTAATTTTCAGTATTTTGGGGGTTTTGGTCGTATTTTTCCATCAAATTGGCTGTAATTTAATACTTTGAGTTCTAAATAGGTTCCAAATCACTCCACAAAAAATTATGAATATAGGTCAATTTTTTCTGGTAGCCCCCGATATAAGGGTACCCCCAATTTTCGGTATTTTGGGGTTCATTTTCAACCGAATTCGCTGAAATTTGGTATATTGGGTTCATATTGGGTACCATATCTCCACTAAAAATTATAAATATAAGTCCATTTTTTCTGTTAGCCCCCATATAAAGATACCCCCACATTTCGGCATTTGGAGGTTCTTGAGCGCGTTTTTCAAACGAAATCACTGAAATTTGGTATTTTTTAGCCGTATATGGAAACAAATCTCCCTACCAAAAATTATTAATAGTCAACCCCTTTTAGGCGTAGTCCCCATATAACCCCATATTTTATATTAATATAATTATCTGTTTTTCCGCGTTTTGGGTTTGGTTCTAACACTCTGTTGTAATCATTTCACCTGCGAAGGATATCGAGATAAAAAACTAGAACGTACGGTTCGTATTTAGACCTAGCCCCTGTGTGGGAGGTACCAGAAGGAGTGGACCGATGTTCCCCATCTTCGAACTTGAACTATGTTTGGAAGATGGCCAAAGGTTGGATGAAATCGAAATTTTCTGAAACAAATTTGATCCAAAGAAACATGGATCTAGAACCATTTTAACCGTGTCAAAGTGTATATGCCCTCATTATCCATAAAGCTGAGAGAATAATTGTCCATCAAAAATTTCCGAACTTAACGCTTTTTCGCTTGTTGTTCATATACTTAAGTAATTCCCGAGTTATAAAGTGGTGAATTGGAAATATTGCCCACATATTTATATATATATATATATATATATATTCACTATCTATGCTTATACTAGAAAGTGGAGAGTTTTTGAAATGCATTGACAACTATACAAATAAATTACACTAAAGAAAATAAAAATGTCATGGAATAGTGATCTTGTCAATGTTGTTCTTGCATTTATGTTAGAAACAACAAAAACAACATACATAAAAAATAAACTAACACTTGTGCATCTAACACATGATCAATAGTTTCAACAGATGGACACACTTCAAATATTAGAATCAATAATAATATGACAGATAATCAATGGTGGGACAGATATATCGCTCATTTGCTGTAAGAGAGTTATAATTCAAAAAACGTAATTTTCGAGTTAATGATGCACGATTGTTCACTATAATAGACGTCACGTTGTGTAAAAAATCATATGAATATTTCTTACACACTCTACTTGAGAAGCTGTAGAAGTTCCTCTGTCCCATATAAAGTGTGAGTAAATTGAAAATTTAAAACGCATTTTCTGCAAAATCGTCATTTTTGAGTTATGCCTGTCTTGCAGCGATATGATCTTGGTAGAAGCTAGAGACCGATGGGCACCTCCGCAGTCATAGCAACAAACACTTGCTGATAAGAGACTTAAGATTCAAACATGCTTCAATGGACATACATTACACCTTGTAAATTCTAACAAACTACACACAGTGGATTAGTATTGCAAATCACAATATATATGCCTCGCACTGCGACACTGCATCAATAAAACAGTGAATAGGGAAGGAGGGACAAATATGGTCCCTGAGACACTGTATCACGAAAACTAGTGGATAGGGAAAGGGGGAAACACACTAAAGCTTACGAAAATATAGGGAAGAAAGGGGGAAGAACAAATATGTGACAAACGCGCTATTGATTTCAGGGGCCAATAAACTTTCAGGGTCATCAAGGTCATACAAATAAACCGCATTGGGCAAGACACCACTGTTTTAATATGACCACTTTATTACCTTCAAGTGTAAAAAAGAGTGGCAATACACTAACAGCGGCATTTGAAAGAACAAACACACATATTATTCATAATGTTTACAGCCAAACTTTACGTTACACAATATTTCGTGCATTAGGTATAGGAAAGGATAAATGTATTTCAAATTATTATGAAATACTCATATGCACAAAAACAGGGACAAACAAAAAATCATTATAAACGTTTTGACATTTTTTATTACTTCGGGGTGTTTTGCATTAGGTATAGGTGGTGGGGAGGGAAGAAAGGATTAATAAACAAAAGCACGTGTTCATAAAAATAAGCCGGACGGACACACACATACATACACACATTACACTAACAACAAAAATCACTTGTTCTCACACAAAACCCATAAATTATAAATTTGGTTGCATTAATTTTACACTTTTATTACTTTAAATTAACTTAATTGTTTAAAAACAATTAACTTACTGGCTCTTTTTTTTTCCTTAAATTTTAACATAGGTTAACAGTCTACTAAAATGGTTTTATTTTACCCGCTATGTCAATAATAATCTTATTTCTTATACTTAGTTTCGTCTGTTGTAAGTGGCCATCAATGAGAGAGACTAGTTTTATCTCGTGTTTTCTTGTTCCTCTTTGTTGTTCAAAATTTTCTTATTCCTCTTCGTTGTTTATGTTCAAATAACTAAAAATAGTAACGGTCGGTTACAATCCCAGTAATTCTTAAAAACTACCAAATAAATCCCCAAATACTAAACTATTTGTTCTAAAACTTGTTTTAGAATATCGAAACTATTTCTGTCCAACTTCAGTCATATCTTCTACATCCGCAATTTTTTAGAATATATCTGCCTTGTTGTAAATCCACATTCTTACTGGTAAGACGTACTCCAAATGAAAGAGGCCACATTCAAAACAACCTGATTGTGTCTTGTGATTTCGTTTTTTATTGTTTCTTTCCATTTCATTGCTGGAACTTCGTTCTATATTTTTGGTGGAGACGAAAAGCAAAAGCAATTTTAAAGTAATTACTCCTGACTTTGCATCGCCTCATCGGGTTTTCGATTTTAATTGCAGACAAATTCAGACAAACATTTTGGTCCAATTCGTGCCGGATCAGTAGAGTGGCTATCACAAGAAGTTGCGGATCGCTCTCATATTTCAAATTCCACAAAGGTTGATTTGCATTGTTTCTTTGTTTCCAAGTTATTATTTGTTCTTGAAAGAGTGAAGAGTGAGTTGAGTCTAATTACAACGTGATTACTTCGAGAAAGTTGTATACAACCTAAACAATCAAAAGCGACAAAAATATACAATTATTAGAACACTACGTACGTTTCATAAAATATATATACGTTTCAAAAATATAACGTAAAGAGCAACGAAAATCAAGGCATGTTACGCCTGAGATTGGAAAAGTGTTACGCCTGTGATTGGAAAGGTCACAGTAAGATGGAATTTAGACTTATTTCGTGAACAAATTTTATCATCGTCGTCATATACACATTTTGACCATCTATTCATGTTCTGTTAATTATATTCAACGATGGTTATGTTTATATGCATTGGACACTTCCCCACGTGTTCATTATCAAAGCCTACATTAACTATATGTAATTATTATAATACTCTGTTATTTCTCTTACAAACAATGTGTGTATGACACCTTTAAATTCACAGCTTGTCTGTGCCTTCGCCTCTTTTATATAGATAGTACATGACCGTCTCTATTCCACTTCCTTATTCTCCCTTCTTCCCTCCGTTAACAAAAATCCCTCCATAACCTATTATATCTCTGTTTTTAATTCCCTTTTCTACACTCAATTCTCACAACGTCTTAAACATTTAACCCTCCTGTTTTTATGATTCTTTAATGTTATTAGTAAATACGTTTGGAGTGGAGAGGGAATTCCACATCATTCGGTATCAGGCATACATAAACAGGTTGACTATACAAGGGTTAAGGTTAACCATGACTGAAGCTCACTTTATTTTATATTAGCACTTAGAGCTCTCTGCGCGAGGTAATGCAACATCAATAAAAAGCCCCAGTTCTCTTTAAGAGAGTTTCATAAACAGTTTCAAGTTCTCCTACACTTCTCAGAGATTTCAAGGAACATAATTAAGTTATTGACCGCAATCAAATAATTGAATTGATCAGCTGTTGTATGACGTCACTCGTCAGTTCGTCCCATTCTCAAGGGATACTACTACAAAAATCATTACACTCAAGCTTAAAAATTTTCTGACTTACATTTTTAAAATCGATATAGTTTTATGTCTTAATAACCATCGATTATCTAGCACATAAAAAATACATCACAGTCTATAACCAAAGCATAAAGGTATACGTTTATTTGTCCAATCATGTGTTTGGAAAAGTTTCTACGGCTCTCGGACCGATTAGTTGAGTTTGAGGCTGGTCTGAACGACAAACAGTCTCCTCCCACCTCTCAATATGTCCTTGAAACCCACAAAGGGGAGCAAGCATAGGAGCAATGTCTCCTTGATATAGAGCTCGAAGCTAACGACGATCTTCAAGAAGAAGGGTCTAGGGCGGACGATAGTCAGTCAGCATCCAAAGTAGAGACAATAAAATCCATGCCGTTGTATAACCCATGTGGGTGAAATGTATCGCGATTTATCTACTCCTTATTTACCAATTCCAGCCCAGCAACATGGGTTCAAACTTCCACCATGTGAGATTCCAACTTTCAGCGGTGACTATCCCTCATGGCCATCTGATTATTTTGAAATAATTCCTTTTTGAATTAACGTAAATTGTGTGCCCATCGTTACATCTCGTTCACTACCTTTATATATGTCTTTGAGTATTTCGTACTAAAGACAAAAGGTAGTAGCAAAATATAACGAGTAACTATGTCAAAGCGCCGCTTTGTGACATCTTAGCTTTTAATTAACACTCGTTCTTTGGTTCACGACCAGAAATCATCAAACCCTGTAGAAAAGGTAAAATATACTGTTCCACGAACAATTCAATAAATTAATCCAAATATACGTTTGGAAAAAATTCTAATAAATTGTGTTTTTATTTCTATATTTTCATTTCTTGCATCAACGCAAACATTGGCCCTTCGAGCCGGATTCCACTAAAAAGCTTCTAACCTTTACAAGGAAAGCGTACAACGACAACGTCGACGCAAACATTGGTCCAATCGAGCCGGATTGTTTTTGACGAAAACAAACCCCTCTCCTTTTGTTTCTCCTTTCACGAAGGAAACCATCGACATCGTCGAGGACAAGAACAATCCCTGTAGAAAGATCCACGATCACCACAACAAATCGTATTTATTTTTAAAAAATAATTATTTTTCAACAACACAGGTATGTACACTGTCTAATTTATTTTTCGAATAAAAGTGCTACAAAGATATTTGTGTTGTGATAAATAATTAATAAAAATAAAAAGCCGTCGGTCGTTTACAACGAGCAATAGCAAAGCGCATAAATGTCCGTCCGTTGCCGTCGGCAAATTACATTAAAACTAGCAACAACATCAAGTGCCTTTCCACACATTGTTTCCAACAACAAATTAACACACATTCACTGAAATATTTTTCTCATATTCATTTCTTTTTTATTTTCGTGTTTCACATATTTCATTTATAATTTACATTCTTTTCATTGTTGTGTTCTTCCTTCTAAATTCTTCTTCTTGTTTGCCAAACAACGAAGAAACAGAAAAACAATAACAACATCACATGAGAGAGCGACTGTCATCTCTGGCGATTGTTGCCAACCGTCACTATCACATGTGACATATTATTGGAAACATATGATCAGTTTCCTTAGGGGTGTTCACACGTCCGAAAAAAATGTATGATTATTTATAAAAATATTTTAGTGCTGTTTTCTGGTATTTTTTGAGTTGAATCCTTCGGATATCAACTAAAAATAATTTTTAATTACGTTATCAACATAGTGCACCCTACATTTGGCTATATTTATAAAAATATATTAATTTCACATATAATATTACCTATTACATTTATCGGAAAAATTTACATATTTATTACAAAATAATTTTGTTGGCAATTGTTATCTTCGATTCATTGCCATTTTTGACGTGTATTATACGATACACTGCGAATACTTTACGAAAAATTAAATACACTGAGAAAAATTTTAGTGAAATTTTAATAATTTTTCTTAAAATTTCAAACTTATTGCTGGTTTTAATCACCTTAAACCACATTTTTACTGTATCCACGATACAATAAATATAAAAGTTCACGACTTTTTCTAGATACAGTGTATTTTAAACATTTTATTTACAGCATCACGTGCTATTATCTAATTTTTATTGAACATTTTCATTTATATGCCGATTTTCAATTACAATTGTCAACATCACGTGTCAAATTCTTTAAACATATTGCATTTCATGCAAAACTATTCCGAATTTTAATTCATTTTCTGCATTTCCGTGCAAGTTTATAAATTTGCAATTGTTTTTCAAGCAATTTAGAAAAAAATACTTGGTGTATTCGCTACAATTTGTTATTAAAAATATAGTTTTCAGCGAAAACTCTTTTTCATAATTATCTAAAAGTAATAAATTATATACTTTTCACAATGCCACTCAGTCCTCTAGACTTATTCATCCGAGCTACTGATTCTTTGGTAACATTTGACGCCAAATTCAGTTCCCCACGGGACGAAGAGCTCGATGTATATGTTTTAGAATTACAAGGAGCTGAAGTCAAGAGGTTATGGGAAAAGGTGCAAACCACTTATGACAAATGCCAAAATTATTTGACAGAACAAGATTGTTCTAGTGACCATTTCACTGCCGCAGAAACCAAATGCGATGTCGCGTACAATTGCTTTCTTAGGGTACTATCTTCGATTAATAGAAAATTATATGAAATTCGGGCTCCGTCTTCTCCTCAAGCTGTTTCAAATGTTACGCATCAGCAAATTAGTTCAAATAACTCATCCTGTGTGGAGAATAATTCTGGTCATAGACTAAACTTACCGCCCTGTGATATTGAAGTTTTTGATGGCGACTTCCTTAATTGGCCTACATCTAGGGACTTATTTTCTGCGGTATACATTAACAATTCAGGCATTAGTGACATTGAACGCCTATGTCACTTAAACAAAAAGACCAGTGGCGACGCCAATGAAATTGTGGCTAAATTTTCGCTTACCCACACCAATTTTGGTCTTGCGTGGAAAGCTCTAAAGCGTACATACGACAATCCACGTATATTGGTGAACCACCAACTTAAATTCTTATTCGATTTGCCTGTTATAGATAATGAGACTAGTTCAGGCCTAAAGATATTACAAAGGGGTATTAATGGGTGCATATCATCCATGTCCAATTATGACGTCTCTACAGAAGATTGGGACCCTATCCTAGTGTTCTTATGTCTTTAGAGGCTACCACAAAATTGCGTCACACTTTGGGAACAAAGTATCAAAGATAAGTCTGTTTTGTCTTCCTGGAAAGATTTGTATAACTTTCTTACGGAACGTATCCAAACTCTTACCTGTCTACGTGACATTCGTGGCATTGATAACGTCAATCAACCAAGTAATCAAAAAGTTCGTCCACATTTCACGAATGCTGGCACGAATCGAACCCCTCTTTTTAATCGAGCTTCGCTTAATTCATCTAGGCAATCTCCATCATCTCCCAATAAGTCTTGCATTATTTGTCCACGACAAATGTATCGCCTAAGATCATGTCAACGCTTTTTACAACTTTCAGTTCCTGAAAGATTTCATACTATTAAGAGACATAATTGTTGTTTAAACTGTCTGTCCGCTAAACATCTAGTCAACCTTTGTAGTAGCCTACACAATTGTAGGGTATGTCATAAAAGGCACCACACTCTTTTGCATAGGGAACCTTCCACTGCTGGTTCGTCTTCGTCGGCCACAACACCACAAGTTCGGAACGTAATCTCTCCCAATCAGCCCTCTTCAACGAGAGGGCCTACCCCACGTTCTTCAAATAGACAGGTATTTCATACCACCCAGAATAGAAAAATCTTGTTAGGAACCGCAAACGTTCATATTATCCATAAAGGTACTACGTATCTAGCGAGAGCTCTTATTGACCCTGCTTCATCATCATCATTCATTTCAGAAGAAATGCGAGATCGAACAGGCATACCCACAACTTCGAACATTTCCACTATTTCTGGGGTCAGTGGATCTGTTTCAACCACTTCAAATAAAGAGTGTCAAGTCCGTATTAGTTCTCCCATTCATGCTACGCAATCAGTGGAAACTAAAGTCCTTGTCCTCCCAAGCATCGCAGAAAATCTGCCCTCCTTCACCGCACATACCGATATTCGATCAAATTTGCCAAATCTACGTTTGGCCGACCCCGATCCCTTCTCTTCCCGTCCTGTCGATATATTACTTGGTGCAGATCTTTATCCGAAGATCATGCTACAGGGTACACGTTCCAACGTACTAGGCTCACTAATAGCTCAGAGTACGATTTTCGGTTGGATCATTACTGGTCCAATGCCCACTTCCTATTTACGTCCTTCTATTTAGGGATATACGACTGGGGGACTGTGAGCAAATTATGCTCCATTTTATCCATACTCCTTTTTATCCATAACGGTGCCGATAGTAACTATAATAATTGTGCTAGGTCAGTTTTCTCACGGAAAACTTAAAGATTACATCGCCTACACTTTTCCCTATATACATGCTACGCAAATGTAGATTCTGCGATCTACATTCCGGGACTTCGTCCCAGTTGGCTAGTGTTACTTTTTTAATACAAATTTAAACGCTTTACGAGCAAGATTTTATCATACAGTCCACCACTCTCCCAGAGTCATACATTTAAAATTATACTTCCGGTCACTTTCAGGTTGTTCTAATAATAATAATATAGTTCTACGGGTTTACGACCTCTTCCATTTATTCTAAATCCCATAATCCTTTTGCAGGCATATTTGTGAAATCAAAATAATACACTGATGTTACGCATCTTTCATAATTACAAATACTTCCACATCGTGGATATAACGTCGAATATTAGAGGTGCACTCGGGATTTTCATACGGAAAACGGTACTATATAAAAGTTGTTGCGCAAATAATTATCATAGTCCATATCTCGAGTCGTCTTTTGCCACCTCTTTACTTTTTCGCGTAATGAAAAATGACCATTGATGGTCGCGATAGAGTCGCGCGTTAGAGGACTATGATAATTACAAAACGACCTACGGTTTTTACTGGTCATTCTGGCCATACATTTATTAGTTCTAATCCTCATCGTTTCGGTATCACATCTCTCTATTTTCACAGAAGATGGAAAATTTAGGTACGATGGCTGCGGTACCCCGATATTGAAGACGACGTCCTCATGTCCGATGAGGAAAGGGACTTCAACCTCACAGGTGTCACCATCGCCAACGAGACTATGCCCTTCGGGATCCCATGAAGATAATTCTCCATCGGAGGAAAAGTATTTAAAATCCGTCGTCGACGGTCCCTGAAGGTCCTTCAGGAGAACCGGTGGTGTCGCCACCTCTTTCGGCACACTGTCGAAAAAACGTCGTCGACGGTTCCTGAAGTTCCTTCAGGAAACCCGGTGGTGTCGCCACCCATTTCGGCACAATGCCGAATGAACCAGGGTTCGAAAACAGCGTGCATAATGTTGTCCCAACAAATACAGCCTCTAAACGTCCGTCCGTTAACTCATCATTGCCTTCGGCTCCAAGTCCCTGCGACGTTACGCAAATGCTCTCAGCGAGAGTCATTGGTTTGGGACATATCGTTGCTCCATCGGAGCCCATGTCCGTGCGGCTTAAAGAATATCATGCTGGCTTGCAACTTGCCGATTCTCGGTCCAACGAAGCTGCGACGGTCAGCATGATACTAGGCCCAGAGGTTCAACACAATGAATGAAGCCACAAAACTTATTCTAGCCCTGGTTTTCCATGTAGTATTGAATCATCACGCTATGGGCAATCTTCAATTGCCTAGCCGCAAGACTCTGCGAGTCCTTTGATAATAAAAAGTTAACGGATCCGATCTTGACGAGACATTGCACGATCCTGCTCGTCGAGCAAAATATTTAGCATTAATATGTTTTTTGAAAAAAAGTATAAAACAAAAAAAAAAACAAAAAAAAAATAATAACAAACCAAACATTACCTAAATATTCATTTTGCAACATAGCAAGATGTTGCAACACGGGCGGCAATGATTATTTTGAAATAATTCCTTTTTTAATTAAAGTAAATTGTGTGCCCATCGTTATATCTTGTTCACTACCTTTATATACGTCTTTGAGTATTTCGTACTAAAGACAAAAGGTAGTAGCAAAATATAAGGAGTAACTATGTCAAAGCGCCGCTTTGTGACATCTTAGCTTTTAATTAACACTCGTTCTTTGGTTCACGACCAGAAATCATCAAACCCTGTAGAAAAGGTAAAATATACTGTTCCACGAACAATTCAATAAATTAATCCAAATATACGTTTGGAAAAAATTCTAATAAATTATGTTTTTATTTTTATTTCATTTCTTGCATCAACGCAAACACCATCATATAGGGATATGTTTACCACTGTTGTATTAATAATCCTAGACTTAGTTCTGTTCGTTCAAAATGTCCCTCTTACCAATGAAAATCGTCTTCCTGACGTCACACTGACCTTGACATTAACGGACAAAGCTAGTATTCCAAAATCGTCAGAACTTGTTGCATTCCTGACCAACCGCCATAGAACGCTCAAGTCTGTATCCGAAATACGACGTAAAACATCATCGGGTAACAATTACTCACAAAAACCATCCTATAGTCCAAAAACCATCTACTCGTTTCAAAATAATGTGGTTGACTCTGAATGTAAACTATGCCAAAAGAATCCCACGTAATACGCAAATGTCCACAATTTTTACAGATGGACATTAACCAAAGAATAGCCGAAATTAAGGAATTCAACCTTTTTCTAACGGTCTTTCAAAGACACATACCATTAAAAATCGCCCCAGCAAGTTTTCCTGTTACATGTGTTCTAAACGATATAACACGCTAATTCACAGTGGATACTACCCAAGGGATACTGCTCGGTACTGCAGTCGTGAAGGGATACTACTCGGTACTGCAGTCGTAAAGATAATTCATAATGGGTTAGCATATAATGCTAGAGCATTAGTAGATTCTGGTTCCCAAGGCACCTTTATATCCGCAAAAGTTATTTCATTATCTTAAACTTCCTTTCAAGCGGACTTCAGCCAAAATATCTTTTAACTTCCACCATAGACGAAAACCTCAAAATTTCCGAAAATGTTTTAGTGGTTCCACATCTTTCGAGTAGCCTTACATCAAAAACATCTAAATCATATGTCCAAAGTTATACCCACTAATGAAATTGAACATTCCATATTCTACTATTTACCACATCATGCTGTCGTAAAGCCTAGTAGCACTACGAGTTGGTGTTGTTTTCAATGCATCAGCTCCTAGTTCCAGTGGGCTTAGTCTAAACGACTTCTCCATACGGGTCCCACAATACAGAATGATCTTGTTGTATTGGTCCTTAGATGAAGACTTTTCCCTCATGTATTTAATGGAGACATAACCAAAACGCATTATTTATCGAAGACATCCTCAAGAATATATTGAAGATTTTGAACTTAAAACAGTTACGTTCGGGATCAATTGTGCTCCTAATCTAGTTATCCGAACAATCCTGCAACTAGCGGACGATGTCGAATCCCAATATCCATTATTGGTCTACCCGTCTACTAACGTCTCCCGATTGCAAAACCGAATACGACGATGTCCTTGAAGAGTACATACATCTAAATCATATGTCCAAAGTTGGTGTTGTTTTCAATGCATCAGCTCCTAGTTCCAGTGGGCTTAGTCTAAACTACTTCTTCAAACGGGTCCCACATTACAGAATGATCTTGTTGTGTTGGTCCTTAGGCGGAGACTTTTCCCTTATGTATGTAATGGAGACATAACTAAAATGTATAGGTAAATATTAGTAAATCCTGATCATACGCCCTTCCAACGCATTATTTATCGAAGACATCCTCAAGAATATATTCAAGATTTTGAACTTAAAACAGTTACGTTCGGGATCAATTGTGCTCCTTATCTAGTTATCCGAACAATCCTGCAACTAGCGGACGATGTCGAATCCCAATATCCATTAGCCTCTGATATTTTGCAAAATTCTATGTATGTAGATGATGCGTTTGTTGGGCCCATACAATTTCGGGTGCAATAGAGGCTAAACGGATTCCTTTTTCTTTTCCGTAGTACAATTTAGTGAAACATATTGTCATAGCTCTGTACCCACAAATTAATGCTATTATAATTCCAAGATGATTTAACTATTCTCCAGATGTCGAGATCCAATTTCACGGTTTTAGTGATGCGTACGAAAAGGCATACGGAGCTGTCCTGTATATTCGCGTACGAAATCACAACAGTGTTTCTACACACTTAGTTTGCTGCAAAACCAAAATTACCCCTATAAAGACCATATCCATACCACGACTAGAACTCTGTGGAGCTTTTTTGCTAGCTGAAATGATCGATAATTCCCTTCCTTAACTACATATCCCAAAGTATTCAGTATCTTGCTGGACTGATTCAACGATTGTATTATCATGGCTATCAAAAACATCTTGTTTTTGGACAACCTTCGTGGCAAAAATTGTTTCCAAGATTATAAATGTTTTAAATCCGTCAAACTGGTATCATGTACGTTCTGAACAAAATCCTGCCGACTTAGCCAGTTGTGGGGTCAGTCCTCCAGACTTATTAAGGAATTCATTATGGTGGCATTGACCAGAATGGATTCAAAGCACTGAAGAAAACTGACCCAAAGAGGCAAATATCAAACCCATTGAACATGAACTCTAAAGAAAGACTACTAAAGTACATCAGGCCTATTTTTCCAATTTTGATGACATCCTTGAAAAAATGTCCTCGGTCCCAAGAGCGGCGTGTGGTGGCATACATTTACCGCTTCTTTCACTATACACATTCCAAATTTCACCACAATCAAAAGTCTAATTCTATGACTATATCTTTTCCGAAGTACGAAATATTCAGCAGAAGCGAATTATAATAAGATTGCTCTCCAGAAGAATTTGGGACTTTAGAAGAAAAAAACGAATTGGCGACTTCCAGTTCACTCCTAAGCCTCAATCCATTTCTGGATGCAAACGGTGTCATGAGGGCCTGTGGACGATTAACCTCATCTCCAGCTTTATCTTATGATGAGAGACATCCAATTGTTCTCCCATATAGTTGTCCGTACGCTCGCTTCGTTGAGCAATTTGAACACCAAATCACGCTACATGGCGGAAATCAATTAGTTCTTCGCCTTATAAGAACACAACATTGGATCATTCGTGTTAAAAATCTTTTAAAAACAACTATTAACAAGTGCAAACCATGTGTGCTGTATAAACACAGTTGCCAGCAACAAATTATGTCCGTGTTACCTTCCGAAAGATCTGAAATCTCAAGACCGTTTACACATACCGGATTAGATTTTACCAGGCTGTTTGACATTAAAAGTTACTCCGGTAGATCATATAAGATAACTAAGGGCTATGTATGTAGGGGAGACTGGGGCACCTTCGGCACTTTTTTTTAGAGCTCTATATCTCAGTACTTATTCAACATATATAACAACTTCATGGCTGATTATTGTCCTCTGACACTTAATTATAAAAAATAGTACCAAAAAGATACAAAAAATAGTATTAGTTAAAAAATTTTACAGTTTTGTAAAAAAAGTCAAATTTGTCGAATGTGCTCCAACCCGGGGTAGCTTCGGCATTTGATGGGGCACATTCGGCACCAGAGTCATCGCTATCAGTCTGGTTGATATTCTGATCCTCTAAAGACTCTATTTGGTTTTAATACGCCACACAATGTTTGAATTATAGGGCTTTATTTTCTAGCGACGGACGTTTACATCTCAAGGTCGTACACACCATCAGAAATAGGGGTTTTCTATCGCATTTTCGACAATACAAGCACGTTTGATCTTATATATGCAATTTCGAGCCATATTAAAGGATTAGGTTTAAAGAAAAATCAAAAACATTTTAAGGGAATAATATTGCACAATCTGTACATGGCCGAATGTGCCCCACTTTAAAATGCCGAATGTACCCCGATTATACTTTTTATAGTGTTTTAATTTTTTTCGATCAGATTGTAAAAACATTATATTTTTAAATATTTTTATAATTATACACATCGTAGTTTTTTAATAATATTGTCTTAAAAATTTAAAAGTTGTATACACGAAATACTTAGGAAATGGAATTGAAATATTACAGAAACATCTATAAAAATATAAAAACCTATGTATCTAAATAAGCTTATTAGCTATAATTTTCAAACTTTGTGCCAGTTCTTTATTTCGATATTCGATGCCTATGTATCGAAACTAGTGATGTACGGTGAGAGCTTCGTATCGAAAACGCGATTGCCGAAGGTGCCCCAGTCTCCCCTATGTTCATCTGCTTCTCACAGCAACATTTTTAGCTGCATTTTACAGATTTGCCTCCAGAAGAGGATGTCCGTTGCATCTCCATTCAGATAATGGAACCAACTTCGTTGGTGCGAGCAAAATCCTCACAAGAGAATTTATCCGAACGTCCCAAGAAGTTGTAGAATTGAATTATGCCCATCAACGTTTACAGTGGTACCTACGAAGAATTTCAAACTTTACTCGCTAGAATTGAAGCCTGCCTAAACTCACGCCCTCTGTCCCCAATTTCTCAGGAGCCCTCAAACCTTTCGGCACTGACTCCTGGACATTTCCAATTGATCCAAACATGCAAGAATCCCCAAAGTCATTCATAAAAAGGATGGAAACTACTTAAACCCATCCATCAGAACTTTTGCAACCTATGGAAAGAAGAATACCTGAAAGAATTACACAAACGCTACAAATGGGAGAAGTCAACTAAGAATTTAAAAGAAAATATGATGTTAATCGTAAGAGACGAAAATCTCCCACCGAACCTTTGGTGACTAGGTATAATATCCAAAGTTCATTTTTCTCGACAATCGTAATAGAAGTTGCCACAGAATGAGGTAATATAACGTGACCCGTTACTAAAATGTCCGTGCTCCCATATAACTCATCCATCAGAACTTAGGTAGAACATCCAAAGTTAATTTTTCTCGACAATCGTGTACGGGTAGTAGAAGTTGCCACAGAATGAGGTAATATAACGAGACCCATTACTAAATTGGTCGTGCTCCCTATTAACTCAGACTATTCTTAATTTCCATTTCGAACAATCCAGTTTAAATTTTCTTAAAATATTTTAAATTCCCACTTACAAAGCAAATCCTGTTTTATCCTAGTTGACAATGCATTTCAATACAGCCAACAAATATGCCAACCATAGCTACGTTTGTAGACTATGCAGACGTACCCATCCACTGCGGAGATTCCTTGACATAAGTGCAAAATATCGTCTCCAAACCGTTAACATGTATGGATACTGCCGTAACTGTTTTGCTCGCACGCACTCACAAGGAACTTGTTTTACTACCAATGTTTGTAAGTATTATAAGAGTCCCCATCACTCCTTGCTACATACCAACCACAAATTGGAAAGTCGAAACAAGCATGATAGTAGCACTTCAGTTCAACGTAGTCCTGCCGAAACAAAAACAGTAGTTCAACCGATTAAAAGGCGCAGCACCCAATCACCTACGAACCATTCATCATGGACATCTTTGTCATCTCTATTAAAAAAAAACATCATTACTATCCTTCCAACAATCGTCGTTAAAGTCATGTGTTCCAAAGGTACTTTTGGACTCCGTTGTATTTTAGACTCTGCTTCCAAATATAGTTGTATTGCCTCAAAGACAGTCAGTGAACTACGCTTAAGTACCTTATCAGTCGGAGACGAAACCATTTTCGCTGTATCTATGTTGTCATAACGTCAACATTGAAGCCACGTTTCGTGTAAACCGACGAATCTCAATTCATACACCATGCAAATCGTTGACTAGGTCGATAACATCAAAATACTATAATCTTATGTTAGCTGATAAAGCTTTCTGTAAATCGGGCCCAATAGACATAATTCTTGGGGTTGACATATACTCCCGAGTAATATGCGAAGGTATTTTAAATCGTTTTGGTGAACCAACAGAACAGAATACTATTTTTGGTTGGACTATTTATGGCTCATACAATTCCTGAAATTACCGTCACTCAACTATTTTCCTATTAAAACTGGGTAACACTGAATAATGTGAATCAATTATATTATTACATTCATCATAGATTTTACAAAACTTTTATAATATGAATTAATAATGAAGTTGTAATATAACTGTTAAATATCTCACTGAATTTTATTATTTACTATATGAAATACAAGTAATATGATGGAATTTTGAAGTCACTTCTTGCAGGCGTACTTCAAGGGTACAAATAACTAAAAATAGTAACGGTCGGTAACAATCCCAGTAATTCTTAAAAACTACCAAATAAATCCCCAAATACTAAACTATTTGTTTTAAAACTTGTATTAGAATATTGAAACTATTTCTGCCCAACTTCAGTCATATTTTCTACATCCGTAATTTTTTAGAATATATCTGTCTTGTTGTAAATCCACATTCATACTGGTAAGACGTGCTCCAAATAAAAGAAGTCATATTCAAAACAACCTGATTCTGCCTTCTATATTTTTGGTGGAGACGAAAAGCAAAAGCAATTTGAAAGTAATTAACTCCTGACTTTGCATCGCTTCATCTGGTGTTCCATTTCGATTGCAGTTCCTTTGTTGTTGGTAGTGTATATTTTGGTCTCATCGAGAGTAGCCACTGAACATCCTCAGGTATGTTTCTTAGTGTTATTAGAAAACCAATCTTTGTTTTGTTTTACGTTAAGTTCTTCTTGTTGCTTTTGGATAAATGTTTGATATTTGTTGATGTGCTTCATTTTATTGTTACTGTGTAAAGTTGCGCTTGCCAGGATATTTTCAAGCATCACATATATTCATACTATGATTTTGATAAACAACCACTATGCTATCTGAAGGTATGGCTATAATTATAATGGCATCTTTTAAGAGTTTTGAAGGATAGGATAATCACATTTCTCGTACATTTTGCCGTCATATATTCACCAAGAAAGATATTAAGACTTGGTATTTCAACTGAAATATATTTCCCATTTGTGTATACCGAACACTATGACATAAATTATTAATTTATATTCTCAGTATTCCATATTTTAAACTGGTGAGTTTACCAACTAAACGAGGTTTATATTTTTTTCTGCGATTGATAAAGTCCTAGTTATTTCCAAATTAAATACATTATATTTGCTGGTGCCAACTCATTATGCTCAATCTCAATTAAATTGAGAGTTAAAATCTTCGAATTCTTTTCTTTATCAGATTGACATCCATTTTTCCGTACAACTCACACAAAAATACATTCGTAAACCTCTCATCACATAGCATAGCGCTCCAACATGCCCTCAATTTGCATTTAAACATTGGCCAAGAGAGAATAATACTTGTTTTGTAACATCAGTGAGCTTATATGTGATCAAAATAGAGCTGCACAATCGAAAATAAACTATTAAAGTTAAAACCAATCGGTCATTTATCATCACGAAACCTGTGGAACAAATTTTGGAAATTTTAAATAGAGCATAATCTCTCAAAACTTACTTTGAGAATTGCGGAGCTGGGAAAAATCGTGGAATCTTGTCCTAATAATCAATTTGGTTATATACCAAGAAGTGATAAAGCCTTCGAAATAAGGCTGCAGAAAGTGTTCCCAAATATACCTCATATCCAAAATACATCCTTGACAGTGCAATGTTTTAATTTAGTAGGCAGAAGTGTTACGAGTGTACAAAAATTTACATAACAAAAATCAAAATAATTTGGTTTGTGTGCTATGCTGGATTTGTTTTTTTATTAATTTCAGTACATATGGTGAATTGTCAAGTTTGATAATGGATAATTAAATAGATGTGGCTCTACCCACCAAATAAGTTGCACTGTGTAATAACATTTTTATTTCATTGTACTTTTTATATTTCTTCTCCATTATGATCTGTTAACATTAGCAAGATCACCGCTAAGCTACATTATTGCATTCGCAAATATATATAACAGTGACATACATACGAATTCAGTTTTTACAAAGGAACAAAAATGGGTTGTGATCTTGACTAAATGCTGATATTAGTATGCCCAACAATCTAATGATAAGCGTATTCCAGGTTATTTGTTGCCAGACGACTACCAACATTATCAATGTTAAGCAAAAGTTACAGCACTTTGTAAGAGAATGCAACTCACATCCAACCACACGTACTACTTTTTCAGCTATTCTCATCGAAACGCATTTCGTTGGGGGAAAAAGCAAGCTTATAAATTGTAAGTGAGAACATTGCGATCTCTTTAATTTAACATTTGATATTTATGGTTATATGTGAGTAACACTGTTAGTGATTTTTTTTGCTTTGACTGCTGCTATGATCAGCCGGCATATTTATTTTAATGATTTGTATCTTCTGCCTTTATCGTACATTAAGGTGGGTGTTAGATTTCATATATATATATATATATATATTTCAATGAATCGATACCGTACCATTTTCTACTTTTACAATTATTGTTACGAATTCAAATTATTATCAGTAAGGTTACAATATAAATTGGCATGTACATATGTCTTTATTTTTTTGTCTGATATTTACGTGAATTTTCATATATGATATTTAAATTTACTCATTTAAGGATAATGGTAGAAATTTTTTTATAATAAAATATAAACGCTTGGTTCTGAGTAAATTCACTTTCTTCTGATTCCATAGCAAGCTAGGGTAGGAAGGTTTGGTAATCACAGAAATAGACTTTATTAGATGATGGAAAGATTCTGTGATCAGAAGGGAGGGAAAATGGACGGAAACACCAGTCTAATTGTGACACCTTGTGATGTAAAATTTCAAATATTTTGTATTCTATATATTCCCCTTTTATCGACCACGAATATTAAAATAGTTTGGTGTAGATGAAGTGGCATTGAAATTTCGAACCCATCCCATTACGACAAGTGATAAGACCTAGTTGTTAACGTGTTCATACTTCTAAAAACTGCCAGTAAGACTTACATCGTAAAGAAATATTGATTGTATTGATGTATATTTTGGAGAATGCCTTCGCTTTTGGGTTTCTTTAATTCTTTACGTTTTTGTTGTATTAAAAGTATTTTAATGTGGAAATTGTTGTTGTGTCTGTTTAGTGACGCTAATAAATTTGTCATTTGTTGTAAATAAGTGTTTTTGTTGTGTTTCGTATGAAGTTTGGTATGATACCCATATTTCTGTATTTTATCAAAACGGTTGTGGATGTTGTCAAATCTGTTGTTTGCCTGATTTGTTTTGTTTTGTTTTTTTTTTATTGTCTCTGAGTTATATTTGCTCTTTATTTCTTTGTATAAATGCATTTTTAATATTTTACAGTTTTAATTTTCGGAGTGCCTACCTTGATGTTTACTGTTTTTATTGTTATTGTTAACCTGTGATGTATTATTTTTATTATAAAACGCAGTATTTTTATGTTTTTTTTTTCTTATTTTCCAATATTTCGGCTGTCATCTATTTTCAAATATAAACAATATATTTATATTGGAAAATAGTTTTCCGTCACATACTACAATCGGATTAAATGGATTAGATGGTCGGGATCTTTCGCTTTACACATATTGATCCCCAGATCCATTTTCAGGCATTATTCAATGGAATAAGTTAATGGAAATAAAATAAATAAATAATATTGTAGGATTTTTTTATACCTTTCACCACACTGTGGTACAGGGTATTATGTCTTTGTGCATATGTTTGTAACAGGCAAAAATAATCGAGATAGACCCATGGTTCCTTTTGAGAATATGCATAGAATCACTTTCTAAGTCGATTTATGCATGTCCGTCCGTCTGTCTGTCCATGTTAAATTGTACACAAAGTACAGGTCGCATTTATTATCCGATTTGGATGAAATTTGGCACAGGTCACTTAATTGGCCCAAGGACGAACCCTATTGAAAGTGGGAAAATCGGTTCAGATTTATATATAGCTCCACATATATATTTTCGTCCGATTTGAAGTATATGGTGCACCAAAGTCACTATATATATTTCGATTTGCACGAAATTTGGCACAGCGTACTGAATTAAGTCAAGAATGATGTGTGCAAAGTTTCGCGAAAATCAGTTCAGATTTATATATAGCTCCCATATATATCTTCGTAAACGGTGCACCAAAGTCCCTATATACCTTTCGATTGGCACGAAATTTGGCACAATGTACTAAATTAAGTCTAGAATGATATGTGCAAAGTTTCGTAAAAATCGGTTCAGATTTAGATATAGCTCCCATATATAGCTTCGCAGGATGTTAGGTAAATAGTCCACTAAAGTCCTTGGAAATCTTTTTACTTGCACGAAATATGGCACAGCGTAATGAATAAGGTCTAGAATGATGTTTGCCAAGTTTCGTGAAAATCGGTTCAGATTTAGATATTGCTCCCATATATATCTTTGTCCGATTTAAGGTAAATTGTGTACCAAAGTCCCTTTCGATTTGCATGAAATTTGGCACAGCGTACTAAATTAAGTATAGAATGATGTGTGCAAAGTTTCGTGAAAATCGGTTCAGATTTAGATATAGCTCCCATCAGCAACGTACACAGGATTTAATTTCGGGGGGGGCCCGGTAGTACAAAATGAAAAAATTCGCTGTTGCAAACATAAATTTACTGTGGAAAAAATTCATTTCGGGGGGGCCCGGGCCCCCAGGGCCGCCCCCCTGCGTACGTCCCTGGCTCCCATATATAGCTTCGCTCGATTTTAGGTAAATAGTCCACTAAAGTCCCTGGAAATATTTTGATGTGTACGAAATTTGGCACAGAGTTATGAATAAGATCGAGAATGATGTCTGCGAAGTTTCGTGAAAATCGGTCCAGATTTAGATATAGCTCTCATATGTATTTTCATCCGATTTAAGGTAATTGGTGCACCAAAGACCCTATATATCTTTCGAGTTGGACGAATTTTGGTATAGGGTACTGAATTAAGTTTGGAATGATGTTGCTAAGCTTCGTGAAAAGATCCATAGCTTGGCCGATTGACACAACGTACTGATGTTTTATAAATTAATCTCTGGCAAGATTCAGATCGGTTCAGATATAGATTTATAACAAAACTCGTCGTCTGTTAGGATACATATGTAAAATATACCCGAAGTGGTGAAGGGCCCAGTCCGACTTTACTACTTTCCTTACTGGTTTAAGCTTTACTTTTAATTATATAATTCTCGAAAATGTTTTAACTACATTTTCATTTTCAATAATCTGTTTGTAATATTTATAATTAGTTGGTCCAAACATGGTACAAATAATGTAATTCTATAAAAATACTCGGAGTTCGAACTCTAATGAGTTTGACCTGTATTTTTGCGTACCAACCCTTCTTGGTGCTGAAACTTATACTTTTTAGAAATAACTCCACATTAAATCCACCATATTCCCTATTTCATTAATCAATTTTACTATAACTTCTATAAATTCGTTAAATGTTTGTATGCAATCATCCTGTCAAGCCATTGTGTTTTATAAATTGATATATTCCCCCTTCTATTGAGCACGAATATTAAAATAATTTGGCGTAGTTGAAGTGTCATTGAAGTTTCGAACCCATCCCATTACGACAAGTGATAAGGCCAGTTGTTAACGTGTTCATACTACTAAAAACTGCCAGTAAGACCTACATCGTAAAGAAATATTGATTGTATGCTACAACTGTTATTTTGGAGAATGCCTTCGCTTTTGGTTTTCTTTAATTCTTTATGTTTTTATTGTATTAAAAGTAGTTTAATGTGGAAATTGTTGTTGTGTCTGTTTAGTGACGCTAATAAATGTGGCGCTATTTTGTCATTTGTTGTAAATAAGTGTTTTTGTTGTGTTTAGTATGAAGTTTGGTATGATACCCATATTTCTGTATTTTATCAAAAAGGTTGTGGATGTTGTCAAATCTGTTGTTTGCCTGATTTGTTTTGTTTTTTTATCGTGTCTGAGTTATATTTTCTCTTTATTTCTTTGTATAAATGCATTTTTAATATTTTATAGATTTAAATTTTGGAGTGCCTACCGTGATGTTTACTGTTTTTATTGTTATTGTTAACCTATGATGTCTTATTTTTATTATAAAACGCAGTATTTTTATGTTTCTTTCTTATTTTCCAATATTTCGGCTGTCATCTATTTTCAAATATAAACAACATAGTAGTGTTTGGGGGGTTATTTGGAATACCATTTGTATTTTGTTTTTGCAAAATAGTCAGGCTTAATCCCAGTTTGTTGTTGAAGTTGTCTGTAAATGCCTTGTTGACCACGAAGTCAGGCGCCAACGCCATTGGGGTCATACCGCTGGTAACGTAAGAACTTCGAATTGTCACAAGAGACATTTGGGTTTGAAAGGTTTTTTGTAAAGAAGCTATTAATAGCTTCTGGGGAGAATATCCCAACAAAGAACTAAGGAAACTGATGAGGTTCAGTGGCGAGATCCGAAACTATAGTCTTCCCTGCCTTACTCCTTGGCGGACAATGCCATATATTCCCCACTAATAAATATTTGTTTTTTTATAAAAACAACAAACTGGGATTAAGCAAAATATGGGATTTAACAAAATATAAACAATATATTTATATTTGAAAATAGATTTCCTTGACATACTACAATCGCATTAAATGGAGTAGATGGTCGGGATCCTTTGCTTTACACATATTGATCCCCAGATCCAATTTCAGGCATTATTCAATGGAATTATTTAATGGAAATAAAACTTATAAATAATATTGTAGGATTTTTTTTATCTTTACATTTAATTATATAATTCTCGAAAATGTTTTAACTATATTTTCATTTTCTAATAATCTGTGTGTAATATTTATAATTAGTTGGTCCAAACATTGTACAAATAAATACTCGGAGTTCGATCTCTAATGAATTTGACCTGTAATTTGGCGTACCAACCCTTCTTGGCGCTGAAACTTATACATCTTAGAAATAACTCCAAATTAAATCCACCATATTCCCTATTTTATTCATCATTTATACTATAACTTCTATAAATTCGTTAAATATTTGTACGCAATCATCCTGTCAACCCATCGTGTTTTATAATGTCATATATATATATATATATATATATGGAGCAAAGAAACTATGTGGAGCAAAGGAACTATAATGAGCAAATGAACTGTGTGGAGCAAAGGAACTATATGGAAAAAACGAAAAAAAACCAAATGAACGATAAAAGAGAGAGAGATTCAAAAGAACTATGTAGGAGTCGGAACTGTATGGAGCAAAGCAACTATTTGGAGCAAAGGAACTGTATGGAAAAAACGAAAAATAAAAAAAAAACAAAGCGATGAAAGAGAGAGATTCAAAGGAACTATGTGGGAGTTGGAACTATATGGAGCAAAAAAACTATATGGAGTAAAGGAACTATATGGATCAAAGGAACTATATGGATCAAAGGAACTATATGGAGCAAAGGAACTATTTGGAGCAAAGGAACTATAAAGAGCAAATGAACTGTGTGGAGCAGAGGAACTATATGGAAGAAACAAAAAAAAAAAAAACAAAAAGAACGATGAAAGAGAGAGAGAGAGATTCAAAAGAACTCTGTAGGAGTCGGAACTGTATGGAGCAAAGCAACTATTTGGAGCAAAGGAACTGTATGAAGTAAAGGAACTATATAGAGCAAAGGTACTATATGGATCAAAGGAACTATATGGAGCAAAGGAACTATAAAGAGCAAATAAACTGTGTGGAGCAAAGGAACTATATGGAAAAAACGAAAAAAAAACAAAATGAACGATGAAAGAGAGAGAGAGATTCAAAAGAACTATGTAGGAGTCGGAACTGTATGGCGCAAAGCAACTATTTGGAGCAAAGGAACTATATGGAAAAAACGAAAAATAAAACAAAAAAACAAAGCAATGAATGATAGAGATTCAAAGGTACTATGTAGGAGTCGGAACTATATGGAGCAAAAGAACTATATGGAGTAAAGGAACTATATGGAGCAAAGGAACGGTATGGAGTAAAGGAACTATATGGAGCAAAGGAACTATATTAAGGAACTAGTTCCTTTTTAGAAAAGGAGCGAGAAAGATCGATCCGCTATGTGAACTAGATTGCCCAAATCTAGTAGATTCGAACTAAATCAAAATATGTTTTGATACCGAGAATGGGAGTTCCCCTTAAATTGATATCAATTATATATTTGGCTGTACTCGTATGTCGGTTATGGTCAATGACTGATAGGTGATTGAGTGGAAATTTTTAATCTTTTTCAAATCTTTTGTATTCTATATATTCCCCCTTCTATTGAGCACGAATATTAAAATAATTTGGTGTAGTTGAAGTGGCATTGAAGTTTCGAACCCATTCTTATTTTCCAATATTTCGGGTGTCATCTATTTTCAAATATAAACAACATAGTAGTGTTTGGGGGGTTATTTGGAATACCATTTGTATTTTGTTTTTGCAAAATAGTCAGGCTTAATCCCAGTTTGTTGTTGAAGTTGTCTGTAAATGCCTTGTTGACCACGAAGTCAGGCGCCAACGCCATTGGGGTCATACCGCTGGTAACGTAAGAACTTCGAATTGTCACAAGAGACATTTGGGTTTGAAAGGTTTTTTGTAAAGAAGCTATTAATAGCTTCTGGGGAGAATATCCCAACAAAGAACTAAGGAAACTGATGAGGATCAGTGGCGAGATCCGAAACTATAGTCTTCCCTGCCTTACTCCTTGGCGGACAATGCCATATATTCCCCACTAATAAATATTTGTTTTTTTATAAAAACAACAAACTGGGATTAAGCAAAATATGGGATTTAACAAAATATAAACAATATATTTATATTTGAAAATAGATTTCCTTGACATACTACAATCGCATTAAATGGAGTAGATGGTCGGGATCCTTTGCTTTACACATATTGATC
Organism: Musca vetustissima; assembly: GCF_032173495.1. Classification (NCBI taxonomy): domain Eukaryota; kingdom Metazoa; phylum Arthropoda; class Insecta; order Diptera; family Muscidae; genus Musca; species Musca vetustissima. Next base: position 78,947 of record NW_026877879.1, on the reverse strand, counting down.
CCCAGATCCAATTTCAGGCATTATTCAATGGAATTATTTAATGGAAATAAAACTTATAAATAATATTGTAGGATTTTTTTTATCTTTACATTTAATTATATAATTCTCGAAAATGTTTTAACTATATTTTCATTTTCTAATAATCTGTGTGTAATATTTATAATTAGTTGGTCCAAACATTGTACAAATAAATACTCGGAGTTCGATCTCTAATGAATTTGACCTGTAATTTGGCGTACCAACCCTTCTTGGCGCTGAAACTTATACATCTTAGAAATAACTCCAAATTAAATCCACCATATTCCCTATTTTATTCATCATTTATACTATAACTTCTATAAATTCGTTAAATATTTGTACGCAATCATCCTGTCAACCCATCGTGTTTTATAATGTCATATATATATATATATATATATATGGAGCAAAGAAACTATGTGGAGCAAAGGAACTATAATGAGCAAATGAACTGTGTGGAGCAAAGGAACTATATGGAAAAAACGAAAAAAAAACCAAATGAACGATAAAAGAGAGAGAGATTCAAAAGAACTATGTAGGAGTCGGAACTGTATGGAGCAAAGCAACTATTTGGAGCAAAGGAACTGTATGGAAAAAACGAAAAATAAAAAAAAAAAACAAAGCGATGAAAGAGAGAGATTCAAAGGAACTATGTGGGAGTTGGAACTATATGGAGCAAAAAAACTATATGGAGTAAAGGAACTATATGGAGCAAAGGAACTATATGGATCAAAGGAACTATATGGATCAAAGGAACTATATGGATCAAAGGAACTATATGGAGCAAAGGAACTATTTGGAGCAAAGGAACTATAAAGAGCAAATGAACTGTGTGGAGCAGAGGAACTATATGGAAGAAACAAAAAAAAAAAAAACAAAAAGAACGATGAAAGAGAGAGAGAGAGATTCAAAAGAACTCTGTAGGAGTCGGAACTGTATGGAGCAAAGCAACTATTTGGAGCAAAGGAACTGTATGAAGTAAAGGAACTATATAGAGCAAAGGTACTATATGGATCAAAGGAACTATATGGAGCAAAGGAACTATAAAGAGCAAATAAACTGTGTGGAGCAAAGGAACTATATGGAAAAAACGAAAAAAAAACAAAATGAACGATGAAAGAGAGAGAGAGATTCAAAAGAACTATGTAGGAGTCGGAACTGTATGGCGCAAAGCAACTATTTGGAGCAAAGGAACTATATGGAAAAAACGAAAAATAAAACAAAAAAACAAAGCAATGAATGATAGAGATTCAAAGGTACTATGTAGGAGTCGGAACTATATGGAGCAAAAGAACTATATGGAGTAAAGGAACTATATGGAGCAAAGGAACGGTATGGAGTAAAGGAACTATATGGAGCAAAGGAACTATATTAAGGAACTAGTTCCTTTTTAGAAAAGGAGCGAGAAAGATCGATCCGCTATGTGAACTAGATTGCCCAAATCTAGTAGATTCGAACTAAATCAAAATATGTTTTGATACCGAGAATGGGAGTTCCCCTTAAATTGATATCAATTATATATTTGGCTGTACTCGTATGTCGGTTATGGTCAATGACTGATAGGTGATTGAGTGGAAATTTTTAATCTTTTTCAAATCTTTTGTATTCTATATATTCCCCCTTCTATTGAGCACGAATATTAAAATAATTTGGTGTAGTTGAAGTGGCATTGAAGTTTCGAACCCATTCTTATTTTCCAATATTTCGGGTGTCATCTATTTTCAAATATAAACAACATAGTAGTGTTTGGGGGGTTATTTGGAATACCATTTGTATTTTGTTTTTGCAAAATAGTCAGGCTTAATCCCAGTTTGTTGTTGAAGTTGTCTGTAAATGCCTTGTTGACCACGAAGTCAGGCGCCAACGCCATTGGGGTCATACCGCTGGTAACGTAAGAACTTCGAATTGTCACAAGAGACATTTGGGTTTGAAAGGTTTTTTGTAAAGAAGCTATTAATAGCTTCTGGGGAGAATATCCCAACAAAGAACTAAGGAAACTGATGAGGATCAGTGGCGAGATCCGAAACTATAGTCTTCCCTGCCTTACCCCTTGGCGGACAATGCCATATATTCCCCACTAATAAATAGTTGTTTTTTTATAAAAACAACAAACTGGGATTAAGCAAAATATGGGATTTAACAAAATATAAACAATATATTTATATTTGAAAATAGATTTCCTTGACATACTACAATCGCATTAAATGGAGTAGATGGTCGGGATCCTTTGCTTTACACATATTGATCCCCAGATCCAATTTCAGGCATTATTCAATGGAATTATTTAATGGAAATAAAACTTATAAATAATATTGTAGGATTTTTTTTATCTTTACATTTAATTATATAATTCTCGAAAATGTTTTAACTATATTTTCATTTTCTAATAATCTGTGTGTAATATTTATAATTAGTTGGTCCAAACATGGTACAAATAAATACTCGGAGTCCGATCTCTAATGAATTTGACCTGTACTTTTGCGTACCAACCCTTCTTGGCGCTGAAACTTATACATCTTAGAAATAACTCCAAATTAAATCCACCATATTCCCTATTTTATTCATCATTTATACTATAACTTCTATAAATTCGTTAAATATTTGTACGCAATCATCCTGTCAACCCATCGTGTTTTATAATGTCATATAGTCGTTTGAAAAATTTATTTGATTCTCAAAGTAAGTATAACACCTTTTTGGATTTTTTAAAGAATGAGCAAATGTCCACAAATATTCTTCAAATTTCTCGAATCTTCGAAACTGCGTTTAATTCCGATGTTAAAATACCAAAACATTTTCTATGTTTACGATTAACGACAATCTTAAGAAGGCTTTACTTCCCTAAAATAAACATCTTTCCCTTCCTTTCCCTCAAAGAGACATTTTCCCTTCCACACAATAAAATTGTATCAATGGCCACATCAACTGTTGTTCATTCAATATATCTGAAGCTTGTTTGCCGGTAATATGTTCGATATATTTTAAATTCTCGATGTAAAGTTCTGAGTTCACACCATCGCATCATTGAGGGATTCCTTTTTTCGTGGGCGACAAAGCATCCAATTGCAAGAGGGCGTCCCTGATTGATACTGAGGAGTTGCTGACTTTTAAGCCCCTTTCTCAATTTTATATTTTCAAGTTATTCAATGGACTGAAAGAAAAATAATTTACTAAATATAGTTTTTTATTTTTGACGGCGGGCATGATAACTCCTCAGTGGAACATCGGAATACGAAACGGTGGTAGAAAGAGTTCACGTGTGGCTCTCGTATGAACTAGGATTATTGACATCGCTCAAAAATTAACCAGATGCCGGACCTTTAATTTTTTTTATTTTTTGGGAAATTCGCCATTTTATTACCACAAAGTTAACAAATAAGGAAGATCTTCACCGATTGGCTTTATCCTAGTTCATGCGCAACCGTTTGGGTTATTAGTTTTTGAGTTATCATGTCCGCCATTCGTAAACACAGATTTTCGAGAAAAATGCGTTTAAAGTTTGAGAAACACTCTCGCCATCACATGATGCTGACACAATAAGTCGGCTATATCTTCAAGAGTTTTTAAGATGTTCACTTGAAATTTTGTGGGGACATTCTTTAATTAGAGTAGATTCTAGAGTTGGGTAGTTCCGGAACGAACTAGTTCATTGGAACTATTCCGAGAAAGAAACGATCGGAACTAGTTCCAGCTCTTTAATTAATGTAGTTCCTTCTTCTGATCTCGTTTTCTTTTTGTTTTTCTTTGTACTCATTCTTTTTTCTGATCTCTTTCCTTTTTTCCCATATTCTTCATTCGTTCGAATTTCAAATTGTGTAAATAGTTAAATCTTCTTTTGTTGTTTTAAATATTTTTATTTATTTATAAAAAATGTATTTTGTGCTTATCGTCCTGCAGCTTCAGCTGTAGCTTTATTTCATTTTTGCACAATTTTCAAATTCTGCATTTATTAACAAATCAACACGGAACTCTGTGAGCGGAAAAATAAAAAGAACGATGAAAGAGAGATAGATTGAAAGGAACTATGTAGGAGTCGGAACTATATGGAGCAAATGAACTATAAAGAGCAAAGGGACTATAAAGAACAAAGGAACTGTATGGAGCAAATGAACTATATGAATCAAAGGAACTATATGGATCAAAGGAACTATATGGGGCAAAGGAACTATAAAGAGCAAATTAACTGTGTGGAGCAAAGGAACTATATGGAAAAAACGAAAAAAACAAAAAGAACGATGAAAGAGAGAGAGAGAGATTCAAAAGAACTCTGTAGGATTCGGAACTGTATGGAGCAAAGCAACTATTTGGAACAAAGGACCTATATGGAAAAAACGAAAAATAAAACAAAAAAACAAAACGATGAAAGAGAGAGATTCAAAGGAACTATGTAGGAGTCGGAACTATATGGAGCAAAAGAACTATATGGAGTAAAGGAACTATATGGAGCAAAGGAACTTTATGGAGTAAAGGAACTATATTAAGGAAATACTTCCTTTTTAGAAAAGGAGCGAGAAAGATCGATCCGCTAAGTGAACTAGATTTCCCAACTCTACTATATGGATCAAAGGAACTATATGGATCAAAGGAACTGTATGGAGCAAAGCAACTATTTGGAGCAAAGGAACTATATGGAAAAAGCGAAAAATAAATGAAAAAAAAAACAAAGCGATGAAAGAGAGAGATTCAAAGGAACTATGTAGGAGTCGGAACTATATGGAGCAAAAGAACTATATGGAGTAAAGGAACTATATGGAGGAAAGGAACTGTATGGAGTAAAGGAACTATATGGAGCAAAGGAACTATATTAAGGAACTAGTTCCTTTTTAGAAAAGGAGCGAGAATGATCGATCCGCTAAGTAAACTAGATTGCCCAACTCTAGTAGATTCGAACTAAATCAAAAGATGTTTTGATACCGAGAATGGGAGGTCCCCTTAAATTGATATCAATTATATATTTGGCTGTACTCGTATGTCGGTTATGGTCAATGATTGATAGGTGATTGAGTGGAAACTTTTAATCTTTTTCAAATCTTTTGTATTCTATATATTCCCCCTTCTATTGAGCACGAATATTAAAATAATTTGGTGTAGTTGAAGTGGCATTGAAGTTTCGAACCCATCCCATTACGACAAGTGATAAGGCCAGTTGTTACCGTGTTCATACTACTAAAAACTGCCAGTAAGACCTACATCGTAAAGAAATATTGATTGTATGCCACAACTGTTATTTTGGAGAATGCCTTCGCTTTTGGTTTTCTTTAATTCTTTATGTTTTTATTATACCCTCCACCATAGTATGGAGGGTATATTAATTTTGTCATTCCGTTTGTAACTCCTCGAAATATTCATTTCCGACCCTATAAAGTATATATATTCATGATCAGGGTAAAATTCTAAGACGATCTAGCCATGTCCGTCTGTCCGTCCGTCCGTCTGTTGTAATCACGCTATCTTCTGAAGGAATTGAGATAGGGTGCTGAAATTTTGCATAGGGTTGTCTTTTGTCTGCAGTCAAATTCGAAGATGGGATATATCGGTCCACGTTTAGGCATAGCTCCCATATAAGGGTACCCGGCAAATTTCGGTATTTTAGGGTTCTTGAGCGCCTTTTTCAGCCGAATTCGCTGAAATTTGGTACATTGGGTTCTTATTGGATACTAAATGTCTCCACAAAAAATTATAAGTATAGGTCCATATTTTCTGGTAGCCCCCATATAACGGAAACTCCTTATTTTCAGTATTTTGGGGGTTTTGGTCGTATTTTTCCGCCGAATTGGCTGTAATTTAGTGTTTTGAGTTCTTAATAGGTACCAAACCTCTCTAAAAAAATTATGTATATAGGTCAATTTTTTCGGGTAGCCCCCATATAAGGGTACCCCCCAATTTTCGGTATTTTGGGGTTCTTGAGCACGTTTTTCGCTGAACTTTGCTACATTGGGTTCTTATTGGGTCCTTAATGTCTCCACAAAAAATTATAAATATAGGTCCACTTTTTCTGGTAGCCCCTATATAATGGTACCTCCCAATTTTTAGAATTTTGGGGGTTTTGATCGTATTTTTCCGCCGAATTAGCTGTAATTTAGTATTTTGAGTTCTTAATAGGTACCAAATCTCTCTCCCAAAAATTATTAATATTCGCCCCCTTTTTGGGGTAGTCCCCATATAACCCCCTTTTTTATACCCTCCACCATAGTATGGAGGGTATATTAATTTTGTCATTCCGTTTGTAACTCCTCGAAATATTCATTTCCGACCCTATAAAGTATATATATTCATGATCAGGGTAAAATTCTAAGACGATCTAGCCATGTCCGTCCGTCTGTCCGTCTGTTGTAATCACGCTATCTTCTGAAGGAATTGAGATAGGGTGCTGAAATTTTGCATAGGGTTGTCTTTTGTCTGCAGGCAGGTCAAGTTCGAAGATGGGATACATCGGTCCACGTTTAGGCATAGCTCCCATATAAGGGTACCCGGCAAATTTCGGTATTTTTGGGTTCTTGAGCGCCTTTTTCAGCCGAATTCGCTGAAATTTGGTACATTGGGTTCTTATTGGATACTAAATGTCTCCACAAAAAATTATAAGTATAGGTCCATATTTTCTGGTAGCCCCCATATAACGGAACCTCCTAATTTTCAGTATTTTGGGGGTTTTGGTCGTATTTTTCCGCCGAATTGGCTGTAATTTAGTGTTTTGAGTTCTTAATAGGTACCAAACCTCTCTAAAAAAAATTATGTATATAGGTCAATTTTCTCGGGTAGCCCCCATATAAGGGTACCCCCCAATTTTCGGTATTTTGGGGTTCTTGAGCACGTTTTTCGCTGAACTTTGCTACATTGGGTTCTTATTGGGTCCTTAATGTCTCCACAAAAAATTATAAATATAGGTCCACTTTTTCTGGTAGCCCCTATATAATGGTACCTCCCAATTTTTAGAATTTTGGGGGTTTTGATCGTATTTTTCCGCCGAATTAGCTGTAATTTAGTATTTTGAGTTCTTAATAGGTACCAAATCTCTCTCCCAAAAATTATTAATATTCGCCCCCTTTTTGGGGTAGTCCCCATATAACCCCCTTTTTTATACCCTCCACCATAGTATGGAGGGTATATTAATTTTGTCATTCCGAATTTGAATTATCAAATTTCTGAAATTTGTATTGTGGCTTACATAATCCGATTTTAGACATGTCGGTATAGGTCCACTTTTTGGTATGTTTCCTTTATTTTCATTTCTAGTACCTGTCAGTGGAGGGTATACAAAGTTCGGCCCGGCCGAACTTAACGCTTTTTCACTTGTTGTATTAAAAGTATTTTAATGTGGAAATTGTTGTTGTGTCTGTTTAGTGACGCTAATAAATGTGGCGCTATTTTGTCATTTGTTGTAAATAAGTGTTTTTGTTGTGTTTAGTATGAAGTTTGGTATGATACCCATATTTCTGTATTTTATCAAAAAGGTTGTGGATGTTGTCAAATCTGTTGTTTGCCTGATTTGTTTTGTTTTTTTTTATCGTGTCTGAGTTATATTTTCTCTTTATTTCTTTGTATAAATGCATTTTTAATATTTTACAGATTTAAATTTTGGAGTGCCTACCGTGATGTTTCCTTTTTTTATTGTTAATGTTAACCTGTGATGTAACGCAGTATTTTTATGTTTTTTTCTTATTTTCCAATATTTCGGCTGTCATCTATTTTCAAATATAAACAATATAGTAGTGTTTGGCGGGTTATTTGGGATACCATTTGTATTTTGTTTTTGCAAAATAGTCAGGCTTAATCCCAGTTTGTTCTTGTAGTTGTCTGTAAATGCCTTGTTGACCACGAAGTCAGGCGCCAACGCCATTGGGGTCGTATCGCTGGTAACGTAAGAACTTCGAATTGTCACAAGAGACATTTGGGTTTGAAAGGTTTTTTGTAAAGAAGCTATTAATAGATTCTGGGGAGAATATCCCAACAAAGAACTAAGGGAACTGATGAGGATCAGTGGCGAGATACGAAACTCTAGTCTTCCCTGGCTTACCCCTCGGCGGACAATGCCCCACTAATAAATAGTTGTTTTTTTATAAAAACAACAAACTGGGATTAAGTCTGACTTTTTTGCAAGCTTGTTTGCCCGTAACATGTTCGATATATTTTAAATTCTCGATATAAAGTTCTGAGTTCACACCATCGCATCTTTGTGGGATTCCTTTTTTCGTGGGTGAAAGCATTCAAAGCATTCAATTGTATGAGGGCGTCCCTGATTGATAGTTAGGCGTAGCTGACTTTTAAGCCCCTTTCTCGATTTTATATTTTCAAGTTTTTCAATGAGCTGAAAGAAAAATAATTACTTAATATATTTTTGATGGCGGGCATGATAACTCCTCAGTGGAACATCGGAATACGAAACGGTGGTAGAAAGAGTTCACGTGTGGCTCTCGTATTAACTAGGATTATTGACATCGCTCAACAATTAAAAAGATGGCGGACCTTTATTTTTTTTTTATTTTTTGGGAAATTCGCCATTACCACAAACAAAGTTAACAAATAAGGAAGATCTTCACCGATTGGCTTTATCTTAGTTCATGCGCAACCGCTTGGATTATTAGTTTTTGAGTTATCATGTCCGCCATTCGTAAACACACATTTTCGAGAAAAATGCGTTTAAAGTTTGAGAATCACTCTCGCCATCACTTGATGCTGACACAATAAATCGGCTATATCTTCAAGAGTTTTTAAGATGTTCACTTGAAGTTTTGTAGGGAAATTCTTTAATAAGAGAGATTCGAACTAAATCAAAAGATGATTTGACACCGAGAATGGGAGGTCCCCTTAAATTGGTATCAATTATATATTTGGCTGTACTCGTATGTCGGTTATGGTCAATGATTGATAGGTGATTGAGTGGAGAGGCTAATATTGTAAGCCAAACTCACAAATTTTTAATCGAGATGGCGATTTGAACGCCTAAATCTTGATAATGAAACATTTTTGGGAAAAATAACAAATTTTAAATTTATGGAATATTTGAATTTTTTAATTGTACGATGTTAAATAATTGAAGTAATGAACTTACTGTAGGTTTAAACATTTTTATAAAATATTAGCTTATGGATTCCCTGGATATCCTCATTTCCCCATTCTATTCTGTTAATAGAAATATATATAAATCACAGGATGATGAAGAAATCCTTTCGAATAGAGTATTTGCTGTATAATTTGTTATTGCTTCTATTGAAGGACATAAAATTAAATGTTTATACAGATCATCGAAGTGTTAATTTTTAACGACTAAGCAGCTAGTTCACATGGCCTGAATTTTTTTTCGAAATTGTCCCGATTGATTTCTTTAAATTACATTTATATATGTAATTGAAACATTTATTTTTGATACTAAGTGCACACATCGATTAATACCCAAAACCATATACTAAACCAAAATTCCTTTATAATGTGAATACAACTTCAACTTTTTACCGGTTTTTGTGTTGTAATTACCATTAAAATGTGTAATTTATTTAATATATATTATTATTACATTGATGTGTATTCAAAAATCGTATTTTTTTACAGTATACCACTAAAAATTACAATTGTTCTTAAATTTTGTATGAATATTTTGTTAATTTTTATATTTCGACTACACTATATCGGCTGATGAATTATTCTATTATTCTATTTGGTTCGCGTTATTTCTAATGTACTGAACGATTACAAGTGTTTCAAATGTACATCTCATTGCGGGGGGTATAAAAAGTTCGGTCGGCCGAACTTAACGATATTTTTATTAGTTACAATTTATTTTATTTACCTAAAAATTATAATGCGTAGTTTAGCCTTGTTTACAACTTACCTGTTCCACGTTCATTTAAGTTATTTTCCGGTGATGAATTGTTGCCATCTCTTTCATCATATTTAACGCCGTCGTACAAACAGAACATAGTATCTAATGTGTAGTCAATTCCTTTGCCATTTGGGTCCATTTGAATGATTGTTTCTAATTGTGCAACATGAAGCGACTTGACATGATTGATCATTTGAATTAATGAACTTACAGCAAGTTCACACATTTTACAATATAATGTTTTTTTATTTAGTTCATTGATATCTTCATTTTCATATTTTAATTCATTACATTGGCGATTGTTATTATTTTTTAAAATTCTATTCAAATGTAGAAATATTAGTTTCATGCCTCCGTGTCGCTCGTGTTTGATATGGAGCTTAAGTTGAAACATTGAATTTAGATGAATGTCACAGCAATTGCATTTTATCTGGATTACATTTGTGCTCATTTGTTGTCGCTGATAATATTTTATTTTATCTATATTATCCGGTCCACCTTCCCGTAAGTGGTTAAAAAATGCCAATTTTTGCAAATGTTTGTCTGTTTTGCTATGCAGTTGAAAGTTAGCTTTTAAATGTGTTTTATAATTGCATAAGAAACAAACAAAATTGTTATTTTGAATATTTGTTTCTGATAAATCACAGGATGATGAAGAAATCTTTTCGAGTAAAGTATTTGCCGGTAGAACTTGTTGGTCAAATGTGTTATCCCTTTGTATTGACCGATCCAAAGTTAAATGTTTATATAAATCATCGACATCATTTGTGTTAAATTTTTCACAAATTAAGCAGCTGTATAGATCAGTTGGCCAAAATTGTTTTTTAAATGGAAACCCGCTATCATTATCTGAACTAATTACTCTTTGTGAGTCTGCAATATCCGAAACTGTATCGGTTGATTGCTTTAAATGATCGGCTTCGGAATTGATATTTGACTCTGCCTTATTTATATTTCCGCTATTGGAAGATGTGTGGCTACTGAAGTTTGCAATTCTATCATTACTGTTAGAAAAATTTTGTGCAAATACTGTTATATTTGTTAACATCTGATTTTGCTGCTGTTGTATAAAGGAATATGCCTGGATTTTTTTAATGTTCGTTTGCAATATGGATAGATTTTGCATGTGTTTTTCACTTGTCATATGAATTCTCAAATTCCGTGCCACAGTCGTTTCGTAATTACACATGTCGCAGCGAAAAACTGGAAAATTGTTATCTAATTTTTCTATTTTTTCATTTCCAGTTAATTGAGGAGTGTCTACGCATCCTGCTTCTATTTGAGGTCTATGTTGGGTAATTGTGTGATATTGTGAAACATACGTTGCTGCCAAAGCATCAAATTTGAAAGTTTCGTTGTCCGCTGGCCCAATTATAGTTCGAGAACTGTTAAGTTCTTGAACGTTATTTAAATGTTTATCGGATTGCATATGTATGGATAGATTCCCTTTCGTTGTTGTAGAATAATTACATATGTCGCAACGATACGGTTTGTACCCGCAGGAATATGATTCTCCTCGGGCCAAACGTGGGTGTTGCTGGCCTGTAAAAAAACAAAATAAGAAGAAACAACATGTTATTTGTATTTAGATTAGCACCGACTTAAGATACAAATTTGTAAAATCCAATTTCTTTTAATTATGTTCTAATTTCAGTCTGCATATTAAGAAAATAGATCATCTTTAAAAAAGTTAATACAAGAACTGAGATTTTGGCGATTAATTGCTCAAATTATCAGCATCGCAAGTTTGAGTGCAGCCCCCGGCCGGCCGGCTGCGCCCAATCCGAAATTGACATCTCTTTAACTTCTTTTGTTTTCATTAAATAGCATAGAATTCCATTTATGAAGATCCTAAACGATTACATGCATTTTAAATATCAGCCATACAGTGGGCGGTATAAAATGTTCTATTAGGACGAACTTAATGACGTTTCTACTTGCTCATTCTCATTAATATCTCTCTATAGAAACCCCAGCGCCTTAAGGCTTTGTAGGGGCAAAACTGACAACCATGTATCATCAAAATTATATAAATAAATTAAAAAAAAAATTCATTTTACAATAAAACAAGTGAAAAATATATATATGAAATATATATATATATATATATTTATATAAATATATATATATATATAAGGTTATCGAGACTATGTTCTAGTTGTTTCGTATGTTCAGCAGATGAAACGGAGGGGACTCCAAAAAGGGGACGAATATTAAAAATTTTTGGTGGGAGATTTGTTACCATATACGACTACAAAATACCAAACGCGCTCAAGAACCCCAAAATACCGAAAACTGGGGGTACCCATATATGGGGGCTATCCGAAAAATGGACCTATATTTATAATTTTTTGTAGAGAGATTTCGTACCTATTTATAACACGAAACACTAAATTACAGCCATTTCGGGGGAAAAATACGATAAAACAACCAAAATATTGAAAATTAGAAGGTACCGTTATATGAGGGGTACCAGAAAATGTGGACCTATATTTATAATTTTTTCTGGATACATTTAGTACCCAATAAGAACTCAATGTACCAAATTTCAGCGTATTCGGATAAAAAACACACTCAAGAACCGCAAAATACCGAAAATTGGGAGGTACTGTTATATGGGAACTATGCCTAAAAGTGGACCGATATATCCCATCTTCTTGACCTACCTGCACCCAAAATACGAACCTATCTCAATTCCTTCAGAAGATAGCGTGATTACAACAGACGGACGGACATGGCTAGATCGTCCTACCTGATCAAGAATATATATACTTTATAGGGTCGGAAATTAATATTTCGATGAGTTACAAACGGATTGACAAAATTAATATACCCTCTATAATATAAAAATAGTTTTTTTTACGAAAGAAGTGTATCAACTTTAGTTTATAAATACTGCTTCAATATACGTTTAAAATATGAAATGCTTGTTGTATTTTTTATTTCAACGGGTAATCGGTATTCATTTGGTCCAACAACCCCAATTCTTTGTTTTGTAACTTCAAAGCGACACCTTGCTATAAGCAATTGTCCATATAGAGGTGTACTTGGCACAGTTATACTTTATAGGGTCGGAAATTAATATTTCGATGAGCTACAAACGGATTGACAAAATTTATATACCCTCTATACTATAAAAAGAGTTTTTTACGAAAGAAGTGTATCAACTTTAGTTTATAAATACTGCTTCAATATAGGTTTAAAATATGAAATGCTTGCTGTATTTTTTATTTCAACATGTAATCGGTATTCATTTGGTCCAACAACCCCAATTCTTTGTTTTGTAACTTCAAAGCGACACCTTGCTGTAAGCAATTGTCCATATTGAGGTGTACTTCGCACAGTTCTCTGAAATTAATTATCCTGAAACCAGTACTTGAAATACTCGTATCTCAATAGTTGCAGTAAATACCGTATTGGTAAAATGGACATTGCTTTTCTTTATACAATATCCTTGGTAGCTTTAATGTCACTTTCAGTGTCCGCTGTACTCCTTTACAGTCTGAGTCTATTCGACTGCAGACATTTTCCACAATATGAAATAATGCTTCATCTGTTCCAGATCCTATGTGTACTCTCCACAATATTTTGGAGGATATATTAATTTTGTTTTTCCGTTTGTAACTGATCGAAATAATAATTTCCGACCCTATAAAGTATATATATATTCTTGATCAGTGTAAAATTCTATGATATTGTAGCCATGTCCGTCTGTCTGTTGTAATCACTCTAGCCTCTAAACGAATTGAGATGAGTGCAGTCATGCCAAGTTCGAAGATGGGCTTTATCGGCCCACGTTTAGGCATAGCTCCCATATAAGGGTCCCCCCCCCCCAAATTTTGGTACTGAGCGCGTTTTTCAATCGAATCCTCTGAAATTTGATACATTTGGTTCTTATTGGGTACCTAATATCTCCACTAAAAATTATAAATATAAGTAAATTTTTTCTGGGTACCCCCCCAAATTTCACTCAAATCAAAATTGTACCATTTAGTACACATAATTACGCATTTTCAAAACTACCTCCATGTCTCATCCTACACTCCAACCTTAATTATAATTCCAAATTTTAGGATTCCCGCTCACAGCCGTTTCGTCTGGGCGATGATCTGTCAGTCACTCACTTACTTAACACTAAGCTCTTTTATATTTTAAGATAAATCAAAAATTAGATTTTATCATTCTCTCTCTATATTCTCTCTTTTATAGTTTCATGCTTCATAATATGAATGAAAGTCATTTGAAAAATGAAATATTCTATGTAAAGTAAAAGATCTGTTTGGAGATATTCGAAAGATCAAATTGTACAAAACATACTCGAATCTTCTAAGCTGCATTTACAATTAAATTTAAAATGTTAGAGGCACAACGAATGCATACTACAGCAGAGAATTTTGATGTAAGAATGAATATGCAATCCAAGAACACCGAGCGCACAATTTGGTTTCAATTGTTTTCCTTTTTCGATTTTTATACCCTCCACCATAGTATGGAGGGTATATTAATTTTGTCATTCCGTTTGTAACTCATCGAAATATTCATTTCCGACCCTATAAAGTATAGATATTCTTGGTCAGGGTAAAATTCTAAGACGATCTAGCCATGTCCGTCCGTCTGTTGTAATCACACTATCTTCCGAAGGAATTTAGATAGGGTGCTGAAATTTAGCATAGGGTTGTCTTTTGTCTGCAGGCAGGTCAAGTTACCCATATAAGGGTACCGCCAAATTTTCGGAATTTTGGGGTTCTTGAGCGCGTTTTTCAACCGAATTCGCTGAAATTTGGTACATTGGGTTCTTATTGGCCACAAGAAAGTATAAATATAGGTCCACTTTTTCTGGTAGCCCCCATATAACGGTACCTCCTAATTTTCAGTATTTTGGGGGTTTTGGTCGTATTTTTCCACCAAATTGGCTGTAATTTAATACTTTGAGTTCTAAATAGGTTCCAAATCACTCCACAAAAAATTATGAATATAGGTCCATTTTTTCTGGTAGCCCCCCATATAAGGGTACCCCCAATTTTCGATATTTTGGGGTTCTTTTTCAACCGAATTCGCTGAAATTTGGTATATTGGGTACAAGATATCTCCACTAAAATTATAAATATAAGTCCATTTTTTCTGGTAGCCCCCATATAAGGGTACCCCCAAATTTCGGTATTTTGGGGTTCTTGAGCGCGTTTTCAACCGAATTCGCTGAAATTTGGTATATTGGGTTCTTATTGGGTACCATATATCTCCACTAAAAATTATAAATATAAGTCAATTTTTTTTCTGTTAGCCCCCATATAAAGGTACCCCCAAATTTCGGCATTTGGAGGTTCTTGAGCGCGTTTTTAAAACGAAATCACTGAAATTTGGTATTTTGTAGCCGTATATGGAAACAAATCTCCCTACCAAAAATTATTAATAGTCAATCCCTTTTTGGCGTAGTCCCCATATAACCCCATTTTTTATATTAATATAATTATCTGTTTTTTTCCGCGTTTTGGGTTTTGTTCTAACAATCTTTTGTAATCATTTCACCTGCGAAGGATATCGAAATAAAAAACTAGAACGTACGGTTCGATAATGAACTATATATGAACTATAAGCCGTATTTAGACCTAGCCCCTGTGTGGGAGGTACCAGAACGAGTGGACCGATGTTCCCCATCTTCGAACTTGAAATACGTTTGTAAAATGGCCAAAGTTATGATGAAATCGAAATTTTCTGAAACAAATTTGATCCAAAGAACCATGGATCTAGAACCATTTTAACCGTGTCAAAGTGTATATGCCCTCATTATCCATAAAGCTGAGAGAATAATTGTCCATTAAAAATTTCTGAAATTTGTTTGTGAACATATCGATATAGGTCCACTTTTTGGTATTTTCCCTATATTTTTATTTCAAGTACCTGTCAGTATATCTATGGTGGAGGGTATCCAAAGTTCGGCCCGGCCGAACTTAACGCTTTTTCACTTGTTTATTATCATCTAGTTCACAGCATCTAGTTGCTAGTCGTTTTACGCAATAGAAGGTAGAGTAACTTCGGGTAATGTGGACTATGCGTCTAATGTGGAACGCCCCCATATCTAAGAAAATGCTTAAAATATGTCAATGCCGCCTTAATAAATGTTTGTTTTGTTCTTCTCGAATATAAAGAAGTTACGTGGTTTTCTTCTTTTCTTTGACAAAAATATACTTTTAGCTGTAATTACAATCGGTGACTTTTAATTTTTATTGATTTTTGAAGGCGATACAAGAAACAAAACTTTACTTTAGCGTGTGTTAACGATCGACGGCACGAAAGCAAGAGTTTAAACAACGAAAGCGTGACTTCTGGGAGACGTGCAGAGAAGATTCCCCCATTGCACTATAGGTCAAACAGACCATTTTACTGGCCAAAAGTCGAATTTCTCACATTGTCTTATCACTTCTTTTGAGTAACAATCGTGTAAGAAACACTCCAAAACAAATAAAAATGAGTTTTGTTTATGCATAATCACTTATACCATTATACAAAAAAATGTATTCATTTGATATGTTACTTGTTAAGATTTAAAGTGGAAAAAAAAAAATATATGTATAACTATAAATAAAGAATTAATAAGAAAGTATTCGATATTTTTTATCATAAAATGCATCTATAGTATTAAAATAAGCATAACTTTAGATTGATCTCAGAAATGTTTAAACATGAAAGCATTGAGGTTATGAACATGAAATGTTTGAGGTTATGAAAGCATTAAATCCGTGGCACCGTTTGGCAATTGAAATAAAAATTGATATTTCTTTATTGAACCTTCTTTAATCTAAATAACCTAATGTGGTTTTGCGGCTTTGTGCGGTTTTTTAATTATTACAATTTTTGTATGTTAAACCATTTACCGAAATAAGAATTAATTTTAATCTGAAATAACTGGAGTAGAGGTAAATCTTATATTTCGCTTCAAAATTGTTTTAAGTTCATTATTATGTCAGTTTTCATTAGATATAAACATATTTCGAACTTATTGTTATGAAACAGCTGATTTAACATTGACGAAATATTCTTTGCTGTCCATGAGTTACAAATTCAATCGACGCAGATAATGGAAAATTGTGTACTTTCATTAGGGGTTATTGGAGAAGATACTGCTGAAGCTAGGCATAAAATGTATAAGGCCTACAGGTTACGTCACGCTCGTAAGAATAACATCTTAGATATATTTACTAGAGCCTTGGATACATTAGGTCATTTAATATCATCAATTAGCTTAATCAAGCGCATGTAGAAGCGAAAACGTTAAAGCTTGAAATGTTAAAATGTCAAAATTCGATTAATGAAATGGAATCTCTAAAACTAAACTCGACTGTTTTAGAGATTTCAATTCATCAATAGAATCAAACTATTAAAGGTAAAG
The DNA here is from genome assembly GCF_032173495.1 of Musca vetustissima. NCBI lineage: Eukaryota > Metazoa > Arthropoda > Insecta > Diptera > Muscidae > Musca > Musca vetustissima. The sequence goes on along the minus strand of NW_026877879.1, from coordinate 61,725 downwards.
ACAGATCTCATAATGAGAGCAATGAGTTCAATGAAGACGGACTACAACGTATATAAATATTCTTAATGACTTAGATTTAGAAAATGCAACGGAATTCATTTAAATAATATATGTAATCAATAATAATATATGTAATGTGGCACCGCCGGGCACCAATGGCATGCCCGGCACCGTCCGAATTGTTTTTGTCTACTTTAACTTTTGTTATGCAACAGAAAATTTTTCATTTTTTCACAAACACCAAAAATTTCACATAACCCCCTCCCCTCTTCGAGACACTACATACGACCCTGCATGTGATGACATTCCATAATTTTATTTATTCACAATAATAAGAATATATATATATATATATATATAAAATGTTATCGAATATATGAATTAAATTATTTTGTCCCCAAAGGGTTAATACATTAATGGCTTAAAGGGTTAATTTCCAAAAAACATTTTTCCATTATTCTTCCGAAGGTTAAGAAAGCTATTCTGGTTGATATACAATTATTTTTTCACTTTTTTGATTTTTGGCCACAAAAATTGCCGTTTTGACCTATAGTGCATTGACTCAAATGAGTGGCCAATTAATGTGGTATGCTACGAAAGGGGTGAACAACATATCGAACATATACATCGTCGTAAACAATTTATCGACCCTAAACATTGCCGCCACTTTGCAGCGCTACAATGCAATGCAACATGAATTAGACTGAATCTAGGTTGGTATTTGCATTGTGAATAAAATTCAACAATATTTACGGTAGCTCAGTTTCATTGAGCAATTTTTTATTAATTCAAATATGATTGTGTATTTTGCTACAACTAATTTTGACAAAAGAAAACCAATGTATTGTTTACTATTTAAAATATTTTGTTAACTGGTCGACGAACAATTCCTTGTTGGACCTAAAGTGACACACTGTGGTACATGGTATTATGTCTTTGTGCATATGTTTGTAACATGCAAAAGAAAACCTGTTAGACACATGGTTCCTTTTGAGAATATGCATAGAATCACTTTCTGAGTCGATTTACGCATTTCCGTCCGTCTATCCGTCCATGTATTTTTGTGAACAAAGTACAGGTCACATTTATGATCCGATTTGGATAAAATTTGGCATAGGTCACTTACTTGGCCCAAGTCCTATTGAAATTGGGAAAAATCGGTTCAGATTTTGATATAGCTTCCATATATATTTTCGCCCGATTTAGTGTTAATGGTGCTCCAAAGTCCCTATATATCTCACGATTTGCACGAAATTTGGCACAGTGTAATGAATTATATCTAGAATGATATGTGTTAAGTTTCCTGAAAAACGGTTCAGATTTAGATATAGCTCCCATATATATTTTTGTTCGAAAAGTCCCTATATATCCCTAGATTTGCATGAAATTTGGCACAGCGTAATGAATTAGGTCTAGAATGATGTGCGTTAAGTTTCCTGAAAATCGGTTCAGATTTAGATATGGCTCTCATATATATTTTCGTCCGATTTAATGTAAATGGTGCACCAATGTCTCTATATATCATTCGATCTGCACGAAATTTGACACAGCGTAATGAATGAGGTATAGAATGATGTGTGTTAAGTTTCTTGAAACCGGTTCAGATTTAGATATAGCTCCCATATATATTTTCGTCCGATTTAATGTAAATGGTGCACCAAAGTCCCTATATATCTTTCGATTTGCACGAAATTTGGCACAGCGAAATGAATTAGGCCTAGAATAATGTATGTTAACTTTCCTGAAAATCGGTTCAGATTTAGATATAACTCCCATATATATTTTCGTCCTATTAAATGTAAATGGTGCAACAGAGCCCTTATATATTTTTCGATTTGCACGAAATGTGGCACAGCGTTATCAATTAGGCCTAGAATGATGTGTGTTAAGTTTTTTGAAAATCGGTTCAGATTTAGATATAGCTCCCATATATATTTTCGTCCTATTAAATGTAAATGGTGCAACAGAGTCCCTATATACATTTCGATTTGCACAAAATTTAGCACAGCGTATTGAATTAGGTCTAGAATAAAGTGTGTGAAGTTTCTTGAAAATGGTTAAACTTGACCAAACGAAAAATTTAGTATCGGTTGCAGAATGACATGTTCATGGATCCAATTTCATTTTACTGGTCCTTTAAAAATGCGACGTCTGTTAGGATTCATCTGTTGAATATACCCAAAGTGGTGAAGAGTTTCCTTGCTAGTTTTTTTATTGTGGAATTAAAGTAAATATTAAAATTTTTAACTAGAGAAGTCTATTGATAAGACTTAGAGGGAAATCGACTATTATTGGTCAATGTGGCGAACGAGGAAGTTCGACTAGATAGATGGCCCGATGTAAGTTGAACAGTATCGTAAGGGACCTAAAAGTTAAGCGAAAGAAAGTAAACAATTCCTGTCATATGACAAACGCGACAACCAAACACGAAAAAGAGATGCCAAAATGAAGCAGAACACAAGGGAGGAATTACTTCTAAGAAACTGCTTTGATTGAAAAGCAGACGAAGACATATACAAAACCTTTGACGATACGACACGCAGAATTCGTAAACAACTTCAAATCGACGGGCTCGAGAACCAATTTTTTTCCGAAGAAGAGCGACCGTGATATCGCTAGTAGATTAAACGATCGATAACAAAACGCACAATTTTAGTAAACCAAATATCGATAAGAAGACGACGAGACTGATTTACACCATGAATGGAAACGGCGTGAACAAATTCTGCAAGAATACAAAAAATTGGCAAGAAAGCGAAAATATATTTGATTGACGTACAACGTAAGACAGAGTTAGATACTGAAAGCTTTGGGGAACTTTGAATTGTTCAAAAGCAAAACAAGTGAAAAAGCGTTAAGTTCATCCGGACCGAACATTGGATACCCTCCACTATAGATATACTGATAGGTACTAGAAATGAAAATATAGGGAACATACCAAAAAGTGGTCCTATACCGACATTTCTGAAAAGGGATTATGTAAACCATAATACAAATTTCAGAAATTTTTAATGGATAGTTATACCCTCAGCCTTATGGCTAACCTAGGTCTAAATAACATGGGCTAGGTCTAAATGCGGCTATATTTCATTATCGAACCTTACGTTATAATTTTGTATCATGCTATCCTCCGCAGGAGAAATGATTACAACAGAGTCCTAGAACCAAATTCAAAACGCGGAACAAATCAGATAACTATTTTAATATAAACAAGTGAAGAAGCGTTAAGTTCGGCCGGGCCGAAGTTTGGATACCCTCCACCATAGATATACTAGCAGGTACTTAAAATTAAAATATATGGAACATACCAAAAAATGGACCTATACCGACATTTCTACGAACCGATTATGTAAACAATAGTTTTTAATAGAAAATTATACCCTCAGCCTTATGGCTAATTAGTGTGTAGCCACTCATCGAAATATTGGTTCTAGACCCCACGTTTCTTGGGACCAAATCCGTTTCAGAAAAATTCAAATATTGGTTCTAGACCCCATGTTTCATGGGACCAAATCCGTTTCCGAAAAATTTGATTTCATCCCATCTTATTATTTCGTCCAAACTTAATTCATGTCCGAATTTGGCGAATATCGGTCCATGCCTTCTGGTACCTCCCACACAGAGGCTACGGCTAGTTAACATATAGTTCATTATCGAACCGTACGTTCTAGTTTTTTATATCGATATCCTTCGCAGGTGAAATGATTAGAACAGAGTGTTAGAACCAAACGCAAAACGCGAAAAATCTGATAATTATATTAATATAAAACAAGTGTAAAAGCGTTAAGATCGGCCGGGCCGAACTTTGGATACCCTCCACCATATATATGCTGACAGGTACTCGAAATAAAAATATTGAGAACATACCAAAAAGTGTACATATACCGGCATTTGTGCAAACCGATTATGGTATTAATTATTGGTCCTAGACCCCATGTGTCTTTGGACCAAATTTGTTTCAAAAACTCTTGATTTCATCTAAACTTTGCCCATATTATTATTTCATCCAATATTAGTTCAAGTTCGAACACACAGGAGCTGGGCCTAAATGCGGGTTACAGTTCATATATATGAATATATATAAGGTTAATTACACTGTGCGACACGAAAATTTTGCAGGGGTTCCAATGTACCAATTCTGTTTAGTTGGAGTCCCTGGACCACGAAAAAACCTTTGCTTTCTCTGGGTCACTTCGAAAATTAATTTTATAACGGTAAATATATAGAGAAAAACGTGGTTTCATGGATTTTCTATTTCAAACTTGAATAACTTATTTACTTTATAACGGATTTGTATTATTCTTTTTTTCTTTCGAAGGGTACATTTTTTCCTTTCAAACAAGTTACAGCGGTTGAAATGTGAAAAAATGCGCATAAAATGACAGCATTTTTTTTCTTCGGACTGTACGATGAAATTATGATATCAAGCCATATAAGTTTTATTATATTACGAAAAAGAAAATTAAATTAAAAAAAATTTACTCTTTGAATCTGTTAAAAAGTAAATAAGTTATTCGAGTTTTAGTTTAAAAATCCACGAAACCACGTTTTTCTCTATATTTACCGTTATAAAATTAATTTTCGAAGTGACCCAGAAAACCAAAGGTATTTTCGTGATCCAGAGACTCCAACTAAAAAGAATTGGTACATTAAAAATGGGGTTATATGGGGACGACCCCAAAAAGGGGACGAGTATTAAAAATTGTTGGTAGGGAGTTTTGTTACCATATACGACTACAAAATACCAAATTCCAATGCATTCGGTAGAAAAATGCGCTCAATAAACCCAAAATATCGAAAAATGGGGGTACCCTTATATGGGGGCTATCCTAAAAAATTGACCTAAATTTTTGTGGAGAGATTTGGTACGTAATAAGAAATCAAAATACTAAATTACAGCTAATTCGGTGGAAAAGTACGATTAAAACCTCCAAAATACTGAAAATAATGAGGTACCGTTATATGGGGGCTGCCAGAAAAAGTGGAGCTATATTTATAATTTTTTGTGGAGACATTTAGTACACAATAAGAAGTCAATGTACCAAATTTCCGTGTTTTCGGTTGAAAAACGCACTCAATAACCCCAAAATACCGAAAATTGTGGGGACTGTTATATAGGAGCTATGCCTAAACGTGGACCGATATATCCCATCCCAAAAGACAAACCTATGCAAAATTTCAGCTCACTATCTCAATTCCTTCAGAAGATAGCGTGATCACAACAGACGGACGGACATGGCTAGATCGTCTTAGAATTTTACCCTGATCAAGAATATATATATACTTTACAGGGTCGGAAATGAATATTTCGATGAGTTACAAACGGAATGACAAAATTAATATACCATCCATACTATGGTGGAGGGTATACAAAATGGGGTTATATGGGGACTACGCCTAAAAGGTTGACTATTAATAATTTTTTGTAGGGAGATTTGTTTCCATATACGGCTACAAAATACCAAATTTCAGTGATTTCGGTTGAAAAACGCGCTCAAGAACCTCCAATTCCCGAAATTTGGGTGTACATTTATATGGGGGCTACCAGAAAAAATGGACTTATATTTATAATTTTTAGTGGCGACATTTAATATCCAATAAGAACACAACGTACTAAACTTCAGCGAATTCGGTTGAAAAAGGCGCTCAAGAACCCCAAAATACCGAAAATTTGGGGGTACCCTTATATGGGAGCTATGCCTAAACATGGACCGATATATCCCATCTTCGAACTTGACCTGCCTGCAGGCAAAAGACACACTATCTCAATTCCTTCAGAATATAGCGTGATTACAACAGACGGACGGACATGGCTAGATCGTCTTACCCTGATCAAGAATATATATATACTTTATAGGATCGGAAATGAATATTTCGATGTGTTTCAAACGGAATGTCAAAATTAATATACCCTCCATACTATGGTGGAGGGTATAAAAAAACTGATCTAGCAACCAAAATCTAGGTGAGCGGGAATTACGAAAATTAAATGAATATTTACCGGAGGCAATGACGATAATTCCACTCACAGAACATGTCCGACGGCGAAGGATGCGAAAGATATTACCATAAACATGTGGAGTACTCACAATATTTGTCGCGATAGCATTCGAAGACCTATACGATAGAGGAGAACCAGTACTATAGGACTGAGGAGAACCAACACGAGATGAGTGAGGGGAAGCAGGGGAAGGGGAAGAGGGGAAGCAACAAAGCATGATGTCGATTTTTACAAATATTACAGTTATGGCTACTGGCACAATTTTTGACTGAGTGTCCTACAGAGAGACCATTTGTATAACAGTCCTCTAAATTTGGAGCATGAACGTATTGAATGAAATTCATTTCGACAAAGAATGCATGACTTCGATTTATTTTTAACCACAGAAGTGACCATATGAGTTTTGACTTCATTTTTCGAAATCGGTCTAGAAAGAGTACTTCGCATGTCTCACAAGCATGCTAATGTTTGAATTCTTTCCGTTAGGAGTTTGTTCAAGTCTTCCCACGACGATAGCGAGGATTTATCTTTAATACTCTGCTCCCACAAAGCTACAGTTAGGTAAGGTAAACGCTGTTGACAAATATATACTAAAATAGTGATTCGTAACTACATCGTAGACTTAAAAAAAGTCAAAAATACATCTGCAGGATTTGGAAATTCAGGTTGAACAATATTTGATGAATTTTGGATCTTCATATTGAAATTATTACTAGAACTATTAATTTCATTAACGAAATCTGGCTGTTCAATAGGCCGATTATATGCACTACTAATTTGTTGTAAATTAGTAGCTAATGTTGGTTGCGGTATAGTAGATTTCACCGAGGCAATAAATTTGAAATTTGACATTATCTGAAGGACGAATAAATTGTGTCAATGGAGTGACCGACATGATTCTATAGAAAAAAAAACGATATTGTAGAAAAAAAGTTCCAAAAATATATATTGTTACTGTGTGAGGTCGACTAGAGCCGAATGTAGGGTACAAACATTTGCAAAAGATGGATGAAAAAAGAGTAAATATAGTCGATAGGAACGACTAAAAACAAAAAAAAAAAAGTGAAATTTCCAAAGAGGAACAAAAATTGGCGAAAATAATTTAATAATGGCAATTACCGACAGTAGGGTGCATGAAATTATGCTATAATTTTACAGAAGTAATTTTTGTTGTAAATATCTATTTTTTCGCAAAAAATACAACAATTTCAATAAAAATGCCCAAAAAGAGTTTTTGGTTTAACAACAAATTAATGCTTTGAATGTACTCGTGAAATGCGGAAAGTAGGGTTCTTTTCGTTAAAAAGTCCAAAAATGGACCAACAAAAATAGGGGAAACAGCGAGAATCTCAACGTCACAATTTATTGGTTGATGATCCTAAAACAAAAATCCTTATTTTTGTCCGGCTCGAACGGATCAGAATGTTGCCGTGATACCGATTAGGGGGAGAAAAACAAAAAAAAAATCGAAATAAAACATGTTGTGTATTAAATGTATGAGAGAATAATCTCTCCTACAATCGGAATCAGGCGAATGTGACTCCTAGATTAAGTGCAGAGAAGATTCCCCCATTGACTCAAATGAGTGGCCAATTAATGTGAATAATAATTTGTATGTTACGGAAGGGATGAACAACATGTCGAACATATACATTATCGTCGAGTGATTACAACAGACAGACGGACAGACAGACGGACATGGCTATATCGTCATAAAATATTACGCTGATCAATAATACATATACTTTATAGGGTCGGAAATGATTATTTCGATGAGTTACAAAGGGAAAAACAAAATCAAGGGGGTTATATTTGGACTACCCCAAAAAGGGGGTGCATATTAATAATTTTTTGTAGGGAAAATTGCTACCATATACGACTACAAATACCATATTTCAGCGAATTCGGTTAAAAAACGTGCTCAAGAACCTAAAAATAGCGAAAATTGGGGATACCCTTATGTGCGGCTACTAGAAAAATTGGACCTATATTTATAATTTTTGGTGGAGATATTTGGCACCAAATACGAATCAAATGTACCAAATTTCAGCAAATTCGGTTGAAAGACGCGCTCAAGAACCCCGAAATACCTACATTTGGGGGGTACCCTTATATGGGGGCTACCAGAAAAATTGACCTATATTTATAATTTTTAGTGGAGAGATTGCTACCCAATATGAACTCAAAGTACTAAATTACAGCTAATTCGGCGGAAAAATACGATCAAAACCCCCAAAATACTGAAAATTAAGAGGTACCTTTATATGGGGACTACCAGAAAAAGTAGACCTATATTTATAATTTTTTGTGGAGATATTTAGTACACAAAAGGAACTCAATATAGCAAATTTCAGCGAATATAGCAAATTTCAGCGATAGTGGCAGGAATATAGTAATTACCAATTTGGTACTGGGTCATGTAATTTTAACTTCTAAACAAACAATAAAATTGTTTTCGTTGATAAATCATATGGGTTTGTTTCATACAATTCGTATCGGATGTAAAACGTCTTTTGGGTACTACCAAAATAAACTCAAAATAAAGTCCGTAAAACAGTATTATATTGTTCTAACTTTAATTAGCTCTTAGTCATATAATTAAATCTTAAGCAAATTAGTAAAAGGCCCAGATACATTATTGTTCAGCTCTAGATGGCGTATTATGGATGACAAAAACCGTATTCGTGCAGTGATTAACAAAAAAAAATATAATGATATTATGCACTCTAATAAATGTTAGTATTTTGTACGACACTTTTCGATACATTGTTTACGACAATGTATATTTTCGATATGTTGTTCACCCCTTCCGTAGCATAGCAATTATTATTCACATTGATTGGACACTCATTTGAGTCAATGGGGAAATCTTCTCTGCACTTCTCCTAGGAGTCACATTCGCCTGGCTCGGATTGTAGGAGAGAGTACCCTCTATTTCCTTCGGCCTCTCCTAAAGTCACATTCGCTTAGTTAGGATGCTGAGGGAACTTGCCAGTGATGCGGTCGTCGATGCGATCTCGACTTTGTTTACGCTACATTGCTCACTGCGATTTCACTTGCATTCTCGCTTTCGATCAAACACATACGCATTAAGGTAAAGTTTAGTTCCTTGCACAACTCACTAATTTTCCAAATAAAGTTGCAAATATTTTTATATCCTCCACCATAGTATGGAGGGTATATTAATTTTGTCATTCCGTTTGTAACACATCGAAATATTCATTTCCAAACCTATAAGGTATATATTCTTGATCAGGGTAAAATTCTAATACGATCTAACCATGTTCGTCCGTCTGTTGTAATCACGCTATCTTCAGAAGGGGTTCTTATTGGGTACTAAATATCTCCACAAAAAATTATAAGTATGGGTTCACTTTTTCTGGTAGCACCCATATAACAGTACCTCCTAATTTTCGGCATTTTGAGGGTTTTGGTCGTATTTTTTCATCGATTTAGCTGTAATTTAGTATTTCGAATTCTCAATAGGTACCAAATCTCTCCACAAAAAATTTTGAATATAGGCCCTTTTTTCGGTTAGTACCCCCAATTTTCGGTATTTTGGGGTTCTTTTTCAACCGAATTCGCTGAAATTTATATTGGGTTCTTATTGGGTACCAAATATCTACACTAAAAATTATAAATATAAGTCAATTTTTTCTGGTAGCACCCATATAAGGGTACCCCCAATATTCGGTATTTTGCTGTTCTTGAGCGCGTTTTCAGCCGAATTCGCTGCAATTTGGTACTTTGTAGTCGTATATGGTAACAAATTTCCGTCCTAAATTTTATTAATATTCGCACCCTTTCTGGCGTAGTTCCATATAACCTCCTTTTTATACCCTCTACCATAGTATGCATGGTATATTAATTTTGTCATTGCGTTTGTAACTCGTCGAAATATTTACTTCCGACCCTATAAAGTATATATATTCTTGATCAGGGTAAAATTCTAAGACGATCTAGCCATGTCCGTCCGTCTCTCCGTCCGCCCGTCTGTTGTAATCACGCTATCTTCTGAAGGAATTGAGATAGGGAGCTGAAATTTTGCATAGGTTTTTCTTTTGTCTGCAGGCAGGTCAAGTTCGAAGATGGGATATATCGGTCCACGTTTATGGTGTTTTTACACGATATGTATTTTACATATGTGCTGTCACTTATTTCATCCATATGTAATTCCTTATGTGTGTCAAAATTAGCGGCGTACATATTTACATATGACATAACCTACAAAAAAAACACTTTTATTTTTTCTTAAATCAACATATTTTGTTATTAAACACCTACAAACGAAATAATAATTTGTAATTGTTGCCTTTTCATCCTTTTCTTTGACTTGCAATTGAAATATTTTCTTCCAACAATGTGTTTCATTCAAACAGCTGATTTCCTTATGTTTCACATACGAAAATAGAGCGCGTACTATTCGGAAAAAATACATATGTAATTGCATATCGTTTTGACACATTGAAATTTCCGTATGTTTCACATGACGAGTTCGATTTCCATATGCAAACAAGTGACAGCACATATGTAAAATACATATCGTGTAAAAACACCATTAGGCATAGCTCCCACATAACAGTACCCCCCAATTTTCGGTATTTTAGGGGTTCTTGAGCGCATTTTTCAACCGAAAACGCTGAAATTTGGTACATTGGGTTCTTATTGTGTACTAATTGTCTCCACAAAAAATTATAAATATAGGTCCACTTTTTCCGGCAGCCCCCATATAACAGTACCTCATCGCACTTTTCCACCGAATTAGTATTTTGATTTCTTATTAGGTACCAAATCACTCCACAAAAAATTATAAATATAGGTCAATTTTTCCGGATAGCCCCCATATAAGGGTTTCCCCAATTTTCGATATTTTGGGGTTATTGAGCGCATTTTTCTACCGAATGCGTTGGAATTTGGTATTTTGTTGTCGTATATGGTAAAAAAAACTCCCTACCAACAATTTTTAATACTCGCCCCCTTTTTGGGGTCGTCCCAATATAACCCCATTTTTATATTGAAATAGTTATATGATTTGTTCCGTGTTTGGGTTTGGTTCTGAGACTCTGTTGTAATCATTTCATCTGCGGATGATACGAAAAAAACTAGAACATAAGGTTTGATAATTAACCTTATATATATTCATATATATGAACTGTAACCCGCATTTAGGCCCAGCCCCTGCGTGGAAGGTAGCAGAAGGAGTGGACCGATATTCCCTATGTTCGAACTTGAACTAATATTGGATGAAATAATAATATGGGCATAGTTTAGATGAAATCAAAAATTTTTGAAACAAATTTGGTCCGAAGATACATGGGGTCTAGAACCAATAATTAGGACCATAATCGGTTTGTACAAATGTCGGTATAGGTACACTTTTTGGTATGTTCCCTTTATTTTCATTTCAAGTACCTTACAGTATATCTATGGTGGAGGGTATCCAAAGTTCGGCTCTGCCGAACTTAACGCTTTTTCACTTGTCTTACATCAAATTAGTTTTATTTGGTTTTTCTGCCCATCGGTATCACGCCAACATTCGATCCGCTGGAGCCGAAATTAATTAGCATTGCATTTGCATTCAATCAAGTCGGAACATCTACCAACAAATTGTGACGTAGTTGCTAATCACGCTTTTTCCCTAATTTAAAAAGGAGAAATACCTCAGACCTCAAATAGTGAAAAATAGTTATTTTTATTTTTCGTTAGGGAAATCGCTTCAAAGTTTCCGCTCACGGATAAAAGTACGTAGGAGTTTTCTACCCTGCTCGTGCCCTTATTGATCCCGGGTTAGAAGCTTCATTCATAACAGAACATTTTCAAAAGTTGTCAAAGTTATCCACTTAATCAATTTTCGCAACATTTGCCGGAGTAAATGGTTCCACTTACTCTTCATCAAAGAAAAATTGTTCGCTATGCATTGGACATCTAGTAGATTCATCGGTAATTGTTGAAACTGTCGCATTTATGTCCGAAAGTTTCCGATATTCCTTAGTTCGTTCAGTTCATCACTCACTCATAGCATAAACATCTTGGCACGTTGGACACGTTTTGTGAGAGGAATTATTGTGGTAGGACCATGCGCAATTCGGAGGGTTGTTACGTTGTAACGCTTCCAGAATCTCCGCAAACGTTGCAACTGGGGGAATCTAAGTATCGTTTTGAAATAGTTTTGTCTTTTGGAAAATACACACCTTCGTAGTCAAACTAGTTTATGACCAGGTATAGCAAGAATATCTGTCATTGGAATACATGCATCCCGTTTAGCCCCCTCAGTCTGATTCCCTCGTTTGCTATCTTCCTCGTCATCCAGTAATACATCTAGACAAACTTCGAGTTGTGTTAAACGCTTATAATAAAACTTCCAATGGTGTTACTTTAAATGATGTTCTTCAATTCTTCAAGCAGATATAGTTCTTTTAATTTTGGGCTGGCGTTTATTTACATTAATCTTCAATTGTGACTTGTAGAATTTAGCAGTTCAAATCCGTTAAGAATTTGATGGAATGTGCATGGTGATTCTTTCTTTTTCACTGAAGACTCTATTTTTACGGGAAGACATGTAGATAATTGCTAAACTTTTTGATCCCGTAGGTTGGTTATCACCTGTAATTGTTGTTGCTAAAATTATTGGTTTGGCTATTTGTTTGGATAGACTATTTGTCGATACTAGAAAATCGTGAGTCTCTCGTTGAACATTGCCATGGTATAAATTCTATAAGTATCCTCATTGTATTCACTACTGTCCAAATGACATGGCAGAATTACAGGTATTTTCTGATTCGTATTTCGTTGAGGAGTATAAGTGTTTCTTAGATCCGTCTCTTTTGCCTTCGAAAACATCACTCTTTAGCTAGACGTCTTAATGGACGTCATATACTGAACGCCAACCTATTATATTGCCGTATTCCTGCCGATTTATTCGTCTTCTTGCAGAATTTTTTCATGCTATTTCACCCCATGGTGGAGATGAATTAATGTTTCCTATACTTCGTATCGAATATTGGGTTCCTCGTTTAAAAAATCTCATTCGAGTTATCATCAATCCTGGTATGAAATGCATCCTTGATAAAAAACGCTCGTGTACTAAATCATGGCCGTTCTTACTTAGGAAAGAATAGTATTTACCCGAGGTTTTCACACAACAGGTATTGGCGCAGGGCTCTTTGATATGAAGTCGTTTACGGGTAGAGCGTGCTGTATCACCAAATGTTATATATGCGTTTTCGACTGATTGACTTCTGCCTTATTCTTGCATCCTTTTATGAGTTTTCGACTGATTGTCTTCTGCCTTATTTCTGCAGCCTAAGACAGTTTTTTTCTGATAAATTTTGTCGGTGCATTACATTAAATTGAGAGAAATTTCAAACATTTCATTAAGGAGGATCGTAAGAACGTTTGAGCTATCTTGGCAGTTTATCCCAGCTGGTGCTCCCCATATGGGTTGTCTTTGGGTTTTTTTGGGTTTTTTACAATATTAGTTCGTTTTGAGTATTACTTAAATTGACGTCCCCTTTGACCGTAGAATGACTCAGATCTCGTACCTCTTACTCCCGGCCATTTTATGATAGGGGCTCCTCTTTTTTCTCCACTTTATACAATACATTGCCGCACAAGTCGCTCGGTTACTTTCAATACATCCATCGATTTGTGAATCGTTCATGGGTTCACCTGTTAACCTGAAAAACTAAAGTAGCGCCTCTAAAATCTGTGCATAGCCAATTCTTCACTTTACGCATCTGTTGCCTTAGAGCCGTCTGAATTAAAAGCAGTTAAATTTCGGTTATGCATTATTGGACACCCTGGCACCTACCGAGGTCGTCCGTCTATGCTTACAAAATGGAAACATGTTAGTCCGCGCTCTGATTGACCCGTGTTCGGGAGTCAGCCGAGTCTGTAGGACATTAATATCACAATTAACCCGTCACAAAGGCAATACATTACCGCACAAGTCGCTCGGTTATCATATAGTAGGACTCCGGTATTGTCAATACCTCCATCGATTTGTGAATCGTCCATGGGACTGCAATTGGCGGTCCCTAATTTCTATACATCCAGAACAATGGCTATGGTATTGGGACCAGAAGTGTATGCTAAGAATATATTCCTGTATCGCAATATGGCTCAACCTGAATTGCTTACGCCCAATACACCTCATTCAGCGGGGTCTTTTCAGCCTCAGTGCATTCATAAAAGTCATTAAATTATATTAAAAACTGAAATGAATTATCATGCTCATTGAAACTGAATAATTGTACCGCTTATTATTATGAAAATACTAACCAGAATAAATCGCGAATCTAGTATAATTCATGTTGCATTGAATATTAGCGCTGCAAGGCGGGCGGCATTGTTTATGTTCGATACATTGTTTACGATCATCTATATGTTCGATATATCGTTCATTCCTTTACATTAGTCACTCATTTGAGTCAATGAAGGAAACGTCACTGCACTTCTTCTAGGAGTCACATTAGCCTGGCTCGGATAGTAGGAGAGAGTATCCTCTCTTTCCTTCGCTCTCTCCTAGAAGTCACATTCGCTTAGTTCGGATGTAGAGGTCGATGTAATCTCGACTTGGTTTACGATCATTGCTCCCCGCGACTTCACTTGCATTATCGCTTTCGCGATACTACGCATTAAGGTAAGGTTTTGTTCCTTGCGAAACTCACTAACTTTCCAAATAAAGTTGAAAATATTTTCTTACACCAAATTAGTTTTTTTAGTTTTTCTCCGCCTGATCGGTATCACGTCAACAGTCATGTTTCTAAAATTCTTAATAGGTGGTATTTGGGACAATTATTGTTTACGTTGCTGTAATAAATGAATATAAATAAATAAAAACACCATAACACATACCAAAGGGTTTTTGGAAATTCGAACTACAACTATCCGAAATGTACGAAAATGTACTAAATTTGGTACAATTCTGTAGCATGTGAATCAATAGAGCTAAAAACTTTAAATTTGGAATGCCAATTATGGTTGGGTAGTAGGGTCGATATAAGGAGAAGTTTTGAAACCGTGTAATCATGTGTACGAAAAGTTCTATATGGTACTGTTGTATTTGCGGGAACGATGGTTAAGTTAGAAATGCTGCACGCTCGATTATTTTAAGAATTACTTTATTTAACAAAAACTTAAGACATACTAATACAAAATGGTGTCAATCGGTACACATGAAGATGGGAAAAGGGAATGATGAAATTACACTGTATGAGTGTATGTATGTTATGCAAATGACATGAAAAGAATAATAACAATGAGATATGGAAGTGTAATAATGATATGGTTGCCACCTCTATATAAATAGTTACAACAGTTCTCCCTCACTTAAACAGAAAGTATTTTAATGTCGAATATAATCGCCAAAATACTAGGGGGGGTCTACGTTGCCTTGCAGATGTTCGGAGACTTGGGGTGTCTGCAACTTCAGACTGTTCATTGGAGTTTGACAGATCTTCAGTATGTTGTCCGTTTCTTAATGGCGATGCTGAAGATGGTGTTGTAGGATCTGTGCATTCCAAATCTGGAGGAACTTCGCTTCCATCTGGTGGTACGTATGAGCTTATTACTGGTTGCTGGAAAAATGGTATACCCATTTGTTGAGTGTTGTTTGAAGGCGAATCGGAAGGTGAATTTTCCGCAGTTTTTGGAATCGGCGTACTAGATAAACGGAGCTGGTTTCTGTGGCGTTTGAAGACAAATCCATTGTCAAGCTTGATTATATAATGAAGATTACCTAGCTTCTTAGCTACCACACCGAATTTCAGAATTAATTTGTTGGCTGTGTAGCATCGCGCTTGCACTCGGTGTCCATCACTTAATTTTCTTGTCGATATTATTGTAGATTTGGTTGATGTTAATTTCAGTGGTTTAAGTGCATCTAATTGAATCTTTATTTGCCTCCTAAATACATTTCTGAAGGGGTTTTTCCATTTCGAAGAGGCGTGGCCCGATATCTAAATAAAATCTCTCGAATTTTCGTCGACATTGATGTTAAACGTTGTTTTAATGTTTGGATGTTTCTCTCGGCTAGGCCATTTGTCGCAGGATGTGAATTCTTCACTTTTGAAAATTGTAGAGTGGTCAGAAACGACTCCATCTGGAAAACCATTCCTTGAAAACATATTTTCCAATATTTGAATTGTTGGTGCAGAAGAAGATACTCCGACCTCAGCCCATTTTGATTTGGAATCTACTACTACCAAAAAGAAATACCCTTGATACGGTCCTGCGTAATCAATGTAGATGCGCTGCCAATTGGTTTCAGGTTCTTCCCAGGGGTGTAGAATCACTTTTGGAGTGCTCTTCTTCACTTCTGCACAAGCAGAACATTTCTGTAAAAAGTTTTCGATATCTCTATCGATTGATGTCCAATACACATGTCGTCTTGCCAATTGTTTCATCTTTGTGATGCCAATATGTGTGTAATGGAGTTCTTCCAAAACAGATTGTTGAAGTGTGGCTGGAACGACTACCCTCGTTCCTCTAAATAAAATGTTGCAATCAATTGTGAATTCAGAGTCAACAATATCCGATTTTTGCAATGTGTTGATAATATCCGAGAGTTTTTCATCGCTTGTTGTTGCTTCACGAAGAACGTTGAAGTTTAATTTTATAGAATTGATTTGTTGAATAGTTGATACGCATATAGAATGCATTTCATTATCAAGAAAATTTAAAGTTTGAGTACCTGTTTCCAATGGTGCCCTAGATAGGCAATCCGCATTCGCGTTTTCCTCGCTCCTCTTCGTGACGACTTCATAGTTATAACCTGTTAAAAATGTTGCGTACCGCTAAAGTCGCGAAGATGTCATTTGAGTCAATTTCGAATGTTGGTGGAATATTCTTGACAATGGCTGGTTATCCGTGATCAATTTGAATAGTGTGCCGTAGACGTATTCATGGAAGTGTTGTACAGCGTAAACAATAGCTAACGCTTCTCGATCTAATTGAGAGTAATTTTTCTCCGACGACGTTAGCGACCTCGAAGCGAACGCTATGGGTCTTTCTTCATCGTTTATGATGTGCGACAACACTCCCGCCATCCCTGTGTGACTAGCGTCACATGCAAGCTGCAATGAACTTGCACTCTTCCAATGTAGCACCATGAATAACGATATCGTCAAAATACGATTCTGTTTTAGGAGTTTCCTTAAAATTTGATCTATTATTCTATTAAAATCCACGGGTGCGGTTTTAATCCCGAAGGAAAGGCGATTCATTCTATATGTGCCTCTATGAGTTGATATAGTTTGTATCTCGCCGGACATATCATCGACGGGTACATGTAGATATGCCTTGTATAAATCTAGACGACAAAAGAATTTAGAGTCTCTTAGACTGTTGAAAATTTAATCGATTTTTGGAATTGGATGATATTACTAGGCGTGGATTTACGCCCACCTTCCGGAATTACGACTAATGGCGATCCCCAATCGCTGTTTGAAATTTTTGTAATTATATAAGCTTTCTCCAGTTCGTCAAGGTCTTTATTGACACGCTCTGTCAATGCATATGGAATTTGA
Organism: Musca vetustissima; assembly: GCF_032173495.1. Taxonomy (NCBI): domain Eukaryota; kingdom Metazoa; phylum Arthropoda; class Insecta; order Diptera; family Muscidae; genus Musca; species Musca vetustissima. Next base: position 44,196 of record NW_026877879.1, on the reverse strand, counting down.
CGCTCTTTTGTGTATACTGGAGTAGCATTACCCCGCAATTTTAGAGTGACTCTATAAGTGGGAATGCACCCAATTTGTTGTTGAAAAACACTAGCAAATTTGGTTACAAATTCTTGCACAAGCGGGTCGAAATATTTTAACAGTAACCATGTTAAAATATTTCGTCCCGGTTGAATTAAGGGGACCCCCCCATTCTCGGGGTCAAAATTTTTGTTGACATAATTCGAATCTACACTGATTAAGGAATGTATCTACAAAATTTCAAGTGAAAATCTCAAGAACTCTTGAAGATATATCTGATTTATTGTGTCCGCATCAAGTGACGGCTGAAGAGCTTCTCAAACTTTAAACGCGTTTTTCTCTAAACATTTTTTTGCGAATGGCGGGCACGATAACTCAAAAACAAATAATACAATCGGTTCCAAATTTTGCAACGTTTCTCTGGGAGTGTATAGCTCTCGTATGAACTAGGATAAAGCCAATCGGTGAAGATCTTCCTTATTTTTTAGCTTGGTTTTTGGTCAAAAATCGGCGATTTTCCAAAAATATTTTTTCAAAGGTCCACCATTTTGTTAATTTTAGAGCGAAGTCAATAATCCTAGTTCATACGAGAGCCAGACATGTACTCTTTCTAACACCGTTGGAATTTTCGGATTCCGATGTTCCAGTGAGGAGTTATCATGCCCGCCATCAAAAATAAGGACTTTTCTTTAATTACAAAAAACAACAACAAAACAATAACAAAATTTTGTTGTAAATTATTTTTCTTCTCTTTTAAATCTTCAATTGTATATGTGTAAAGTTACAAACCTTAACAAGCATTGGTATTGATTTACCAGCCCATTGAAAATCTTGAAAAAATAAAATCGAGAATGGGGGGGTTCCCTTAAGGAGTAACATTGCACAGTACGCCTTATTTTCACGCACACCTTTTATGGTTATGTAATTCGAAAACCTTTCGATGTAATTTTGGTATGTTTCCTTCGTTGTGTCAAACATATCAAAATTGGATACTAACGCTGTGTTGATGCTGTTGTTGCTGCTACTGCCCTGAAAGTGTAATAATGATATTTCCCAACCAACGCTTCCTGCGTCCTCAAGAAGGCTTGGAATTGTGTGGAATCCATCGTCTTATACTTTGCTGAAATATTAACATTGCACATGGTTAATTTTAATTTGATCAATCTTGTTTTACTCTCATCGTCAAATTGTTGTATTTGCGTGTACGATGGTTAAGTTAAAAATGCTGCACGCTCGCTTATTTTAAGAATTACTTTATTTAACAAAAGTTTAAGACATACTAATACAAAATGGTGTCAATCTGTACACATGAAGATGGGAAAAGAGAATGATGAAATTACAATGTATGAGTGTATGTATGTTATGCAGATGACATGAAAAGAATAATAACAATGACATATGAAAGTGTAATAATGATATGGTTGCCATCTCTATATAAATAGTTACAACAGGTACTATATTTGGCACAAATTTATTTTGGAGGTTCAAATCGAGCTGGAATCCTGAAAATTGATATTAACATTACCGTCGGAGTATAGGATTGGGATATGTACGTAGCTTTGGAAATTTGCTAATTATGTGTACGAAAAGTACTAAATCGAACTATAATTGGTACAATTTGGATTTGGGTGAACCGATAGAGCGGGACCAATCAAATTTGGAGTCAGGGTCACTGTAGGGGTGTAGGATTGGGGTCAGGATTCAGTTTAAAAATTAATACTTATGGGTACTAAATTTGGTACAAGTTGAATTTTAGGTGAACCAATAGAGCTAGCATCATGAAATTTGGAGTCAGGATCACTGTTGAAGTGTAAGATTGATTTATGTAGGAAGTTTTAGAAATTTGTACTAATGTGTACTAAATTTGGTACAATTTGAATTGTGAGTGAACCGATAGAGTTGGAATCCTGAAACGTGGATTTGTGGGGGTGTAGGGTTGGGTTATGTAGGAAGTTTTAGAAATTTGTACTAATGTGTACTAAATTTGGTACAATTTGAATTGTGAGTGAAACGATAGAGTTGGAATCCTGAAAATTTTTAGGATCTCTGTGGAGGTGTAGGATTGGGGTATGTAGGAATGTTTGGAAATTGGTACTACTATGTACTAAATTTAGTACGATTTGATTTGTGGGTGAACCGAAAAAGTTGGAATCCTGAAACTTGGATTTTGGATCACTTTGGGGGTGTTGGTTTGGGTTAAGTTGGAATTTTTTTTAAATTCGTACTACTGTGTACTAAATTTGGTACAATTTGAATTGTGAGTGTACCGAAAAGTTTAAATCCTGAAACTTGGATTTAAGATCACCGTGGGGGTGTTGGTTTGGGTTAAGATGGAAGTTTTTTAAATTCATACTACTGTGTACTAAATTAGAAACAATTTGAATTGTGGGTGAACCGCTAGAGTTTGAATCCTGAAACATGATTTAGTCATAACGTCAATAATTTTTAGCTGTAGTTTAGTGAATCTAATGCTAATATTTTTTGATGCTGCATTTTAAAACATCTTAAAAAACTTGAAAAGCCTACTATTACTGTTTTATCAAGAGTGCTTGCATTAAGTACCGACAGTAATACAAAATAATATAATAAGATGTAATACGCCATTCTAATGTATTCTAAGTAGGCTACGTGAAAATATTTTACTTTTTTTAATAATCAACTAAAATTGCAATCCGACCTTTGTTGTTTTATGAATGGTGAGAATATATATATATTAAGTTTGGGCTCATCTTTAAAAACAACTCTAGAAATCATAGTCCTTATTTTGAAAAAAACAATCCGTTGTTGCTTATAGATACAGATTTTTAATTTTCCTGATGTAATTTCACACTGTTTGATGTGTAAAACGAATTTCAAGTTCCCGTTCTAAACTTTCCGTATATCACTTACAGAAGAATCTATGCTTTGCCGACGGAGAAATGAACAGCGTTATTTTGAAAAGTTGGAATAGTTTAAAGGGGACCCCCCCCCCATTCTCGGTGTCAAAAAATTTTTTGATTTAATTCGAATCTACTCTAATTCTAGAATGTTCCTACAAAATTTCATGTGAAAATCTCAAGAACTCTTGAAGATATAGCCGATTTATTGTGCCAGCATCAAGTGACGGCTAAAGGGCTTCTCAAACTTTAAACGCGTTTTTCTCAAAACGAATGGCGGGCACGATAACTCAAAAACTAGTAATCCAATCGGTTTCAAATTTTGACACGTTTCTCTGGGAGTGTGTAGCTCTCGTATGAACTAGGATAAAGCCAATCGGTGATGATCTTCCTTATTTTTTAACTTAGTTTGTGGTAAAAAATAGGCGATTTTCTATAAAAAAATTTTCAAAGTTCCGCCATTTTGTTAATTGTTGTGCGAAGTCAATAATCCTAGTTCATACGAGAGCCAGACATGTCCTCTTTCTAACACAGTTGGAATTTTCGGATTCCGATGTTCCAGTGAGGAGTTATCATGCCCGCCATCGAAAATATGGACTTTTCTTTGAACCCAAAAAACAACAACAAAACAACAACAACAACTTTTGGTAAATTATTTTTCTTCTTCTTTAAATCTTGAAATATATATGTGCCAAGTTACAAACCTTAACAAGCATTGGTATTCATTTACCAGCCCATTTAAAATCTTAAAAATAAAAAATGGAGAATGGGGGGGTTCCCTTAAATTTCGTCCCGATTCTTTGGAAAGCACCGCCATCTAGTTTTTAATTCACAATACAGCCACATTCCATATATTGTGACTTTTTGGTTTTCATATACAAAGTAAATTTCATAAAATTTTGTATTTTGTTTATTTACCTTGGATTAGTAATCATTTGTTAGGTTTATTGATTAATTTGATAATGAGGTCTTATTTAATATTATAATTATATAAATAATTTATTTATTTACCTGCCAAACAGTATCCGCACGCAGACTCTCCATCCGGATGCTTTTCACGCATGTGTATTTCTAAGGTCTCCTGATATTTGTAATGCCAGTTGCACTGCGGGCATTTCAATGTTTTACACGAATTTCGTGTTGACTGTGGTACATTTGCATTTAATCTTGCTGAATTTAGAATAAGCTCACATCTGTAAAAGATAAATATATATATATATATATATATATATTTCATTTTTTTATTAAACTCATTCTTTTATATTAAAGCCTCCATGGCCAATAAAAAGTATTTATATAACACATCATTCTAAGTAGAAAACTTATATCTAAATACAAAATACTTAACAATATATTGAATTACAATTGGCCACCCAGCCATAACCACTAAAACAAAAGAGCGTAAATGAAAGTCATAATAAGCAATAACCAGCAAATTTCAGTAATTAATACGAATAAATATGTGTAAATGAAATATATATTAAATTGAAAAAAATAAAATAGGATACGCAATGAAAATGTATGTAAAAAAACACACAGTTTATAAAAAGCACACCAGATATTATGAATAACTTAGAATAAATTAAAGAATATTAAATGCGTTTATCAGGACTACGTAAATATTGCAATAGCTTCAAACGAAAAGCATTATTGGATTGAGAACATGTTCTCAGTTCAATGGGCAAATAGTTCCACAATCGAGCAACACGTACAACATGGGATTTTTCAAAAGCGGAATTGTATATCCTAGGTATAAATATTTGAGGATTTCTCGTTGAGGCAGACGACCTGAACATGTTTCTACACCGAACGGGTACACCATTCTTAATTATATTGTAAAAATTACGCAGAACTCTCAAAATCATCAACAGAAGAATTTCTAATAGCAAATGAGGAATTCAGTGCATCTACATCAAATTAGAAATAATGTCGACAGTACCTATACATCCTGCACCCCTTAGAAAACCATATAGATCAGTTGAACCCATCACATTAAATTTTTTGGAGTAGAATTTTCTGCGTTCACGTCGAATGGTGGATTTGGTTTTATTCCGATATTTGCAAAACACTCTCCAGTTATCAGTAGTCTGATTGCGCTGGTAAGCTTTGAATGCTAAATCACGAAGTGATTGAGCAAATACAATGTGATTCGCATTCATCCAATTTTCAGCAAAACATATCTTTTTACGTTTTAATGGCACAAATTCAAAAAGTCTAATAATTGGAGACGATATAGCTGAACACTTAAGATCAATTTCAGCAACATTCATTGTATTAATATCATAGGTCGATAAATAATAATAAAAACCATCCCAGTCAATATTCTTATAATCACGATACTCGATAACATCACAGAAAAAGTTAACACTGATATTGAAAGATGCAAAGATAAGAGAATGGTCAGATATAGAGGGGCATATAACCTGATTAGACAAATTAACCATCGAATAATCGATAATCAACATAAAATCAATCAACGAAGACGAAGAATGAGACACACTAAAATGAGTAGGTTTAGAATTATGTAAAATTGACAAATTCAAACGAAAACAAGTCGAACGAACAGATATAGCTTTCACTTAGTCAAACATGCTACAGTTGAAATCTCCTACAATCACTATGCTTGATTGGAAGATTGGAATGGATATCTTCAAACATAGCAAAATCTGCAGGAGGAGGCAAATGAGCCACTCCAAACAAGACTTTGACATCACCAGACATGAGCTCAATAAAAAGCGACTCACACTTACCTAATACAGACGACTTATGAACAATATTAAATTTAATTCTACTCGAAATATATATGCCAACACCACCTCAACCACTTTGGGGATCATTCCTCACAAATGTATGCCCAGGCACACTAATTGCACGACTAGAGATATCTGGTTTCAACCATGTTTCTGAGATTCCTCTACCATAGGTATACTGACAGGTACTTAAAATGAATATATAGGGAACATACCAAAAAGTGACCTTTCTACAAACTGATTATGTAAACCATAATGTACACCAAATACAAATTTCATCAATTTTTAATGAATATTAATACCCTCAGCCTTATGGCTAATGAGGGTGTATACATTTTGATGCAGTGAAAATGTGCCTCGTCGAAGTATTTGTTCTAGACCCCACGTTTTTTGGACCAAATATACGACTACAAAATACCAAATTGCAGCGAATTCGGTTGAAAAACGCGCTCAAGAACCCCAAAATACCGAAAATTGGGGGTACCCTTATATGCGGGCTACCCGAAAAAATGGACCTATATTAAAAAATTTTGGCGGATAGATTTAGTACATATTAAGAACTCCAAATACTAAATTACAGCTAATATGGTGGAAAAGTACGACCAAAACCACCAAAATATTGAAAAGTAGGATGTACGCTTATATGGGGGCTACCACAAAAAGTGGGCCTATACTAATAATTTTTTGTGGAGACATTTAGTACCTAATAAAAACACCAAATACAAATATCAGCAATTTTTACTGAATATTAATGCCCTCATCCTTATGGCTAATGAGGGTGTATACACATTGATACAGTGAAAATATGCCTCGTCGAAATATTGGTTCTAGACCCCACGTTTTTTGGACCAAATATACGACTACAAGCTACCAAATTTCAGCGAATTCGGCTGAAAACCGCGCTCAAGAACCCCAAAATAACGAAAATTGAGGGGTACCCTTATATGGGGGCTACCCGAAAAAATTTTTGTGGAGAGATTTGGTGCCTATTAAGAACTCAAAATACAAAATTACAGCAATTCGGTGGAAAATTTGGCGGGTACCCTTATATTGGAGCTATGCCTAAGCGTGGACCGATATATCCCATCTTCGAACCTGACCTGCCTGTAGACAAAAGACAACCCTATGCTAAATTTCAGCACCTTATCTCAATTCCTTCAGAAGATAGCGTGATTACAACAGACGGACGGACAGGCTAGATCGTCTTAGAATTTTACCCTGATCAAGAATATATATACTTTATGGGGTCGGAGATGAATATTTCGGTGAGTTACAAACGGAATGACAAAATTAATAAACCCTCCATACTATGGTGGAGGGTAAAAAAAATTTTTAATTATCTATCATAATACATTAAAAAAACAATATTCACAACTCTAACGCAGCTGGTCAAATACAACAAATGAGATCGATTTTCAAATAAATAAAAAAATAAACAGAGTGTTGAAATTAAAAAAAGGATTAAAAAGAGAATAAATTTAATTACTACTTCCTTCTACATCAAGAAGCAGTGTATCACATTGGCCAGTATTATACGTATCTGCTCTGCCATCAGTAAACATAAACCAAGCTTTAAGTCGGTCTGAATTAAGAATTTTAAATTTTTTAATCACCTTCAGGCGTTGAAGTTTCTTGCAAACATAATTTAGATGTGCTGCTGAGTAGGGTAGATTTGCCGGTGCACAAATGTAATTTGACACCTTTTTTATGAGCTTTTGCTTCCCACGAAAACTTGGGTGGTCTTTGGCTGCTAATATAAACAATGAGTGTATTTATATGTTCTTTTGCTACCTTCCTCCACAAATAAGATGTTTATGGTGTGGATCTTTTTCGATTCCCACCCTCACAGAGATTGTAGTTAACAAGGAATGATCGTGAGTTTGGTTCCTAATATAAACAATGATTGTATTTTAATTTTCTTTTGCTTCCTAATAAAAACAAACGGGGGTGTAATATAAAAAACTTCTTCATAATTTTGGGCTCTACAAATTTATTAAGTTGTTTACGTGTTATTTTTTACTCAGTGAATCCCCTGTCCACTTGTCGCTCTCCATATCTTAGAGATTGTAGTTGACAACAAATTATTGCGAGCCTCCGGTTTGCAATACCGCACATTGTCATCCTTTTCCAAGCACTTGTTTATATTATTCTTATTTCAAAATATTGTGAAATTGTAACATGCAAAGGCCGATGTGTGTGGCACACACAAAATTTTTTTGCTTCGTAATATGAAAAAGCTCCTCATTAGTTTTGGCTCCACAAATAAGATGTTCATGGTGCGGATTTTTTTCGATGAATCCCCTACCGCCTCCACCCTCGTCTTCCCACCATCACAGAGATTGTAGTTAACAAGGAATTATCGTGAGTTTGGTTCCTTATATAAACAATGATTGTATTTTAATTTTCTTTTGCTTCTTAATAAAAAATTTAAAAAATTCTTCATAATTTTTGGGCTCTACAAATTGATTATGTTGTTCACGCGTTATTTTTTAATCAGTGAATCCCCTGTCCCTTGTTCGCTCTCCCAAAGTTAGAGATTGTAGTCGACAATAAAATGATTGCGAGCCTCCGGTTGCAATACTGCATATTTTCATCATTTTCCAAGCTTTTGTTTGTATTATTTTTATTTCAAAATATTGTGTAATTGTAACATGCGAAGACCGACGTGTGTGGCACACACAATATTCTCAAGTTATATTTTTATTATTCTTGTTATATTCGAGTATTTTAGGAAATTTGTTTTTCACATGCAATGTTTAAATCAAAAAAAAAAAAAAAAAAAACCTAGCAAGCTTTTAGGCAGGATATCCTATAAGGCTTAAAACGTTTAAAAGCCTAATTCGAATTTACAAAATTATTCAGTGTAACAAAAGCATTTTGAAAAGCAACATGGATAATTTTGTAGAAGTTTCCGACTTGGATGAAGTAACAGCTGTCTTCGAAATGATTAAATTCGAAGTCCGGCCAGACGAACACCTCCTAAAAATGGGGACTCATTAATAGATAATTTCATGGATGTTGAATATGTGGAGAAAGCATTTGAAAATGCCAAAGATAGACTTAGAAATGCAATTCAACAACATGCAGCAGATGAACTTATACCAGATGGTCAGGATCTAACAAGATTGAGCCCAAATGATCCATGGTTTAAAACCCTAAATGATAACCATCTACGACCGGAGAAGCCAACCATACTTTCCAATGTTGTATTGCCGTCTTATCCTTCGATTGCGGACGAAGTAGATGCTTTTGTCAAGGACCATATAATTGCCTTAAAAAATGTAATTGCTGCAGATACAGACAATAAATCTAAGATTGTAGGAAATTTTATAAATGAAAATTATTAATATTTATTAATAAAAATACAAAGTATTAGCTTTATATGTCGTTTATTTGGTTGTGGTATTCCAGAGGCTTGGGAAATTTTGTTTACACTCGCCATTTCAATGTATGTCGTGTTAAGTATGTAATGCATATGAATAAATGCTTACACATAAGAATTTGTGTTGCAGAAAGGCTTACAGTAACATACAAGTACTTGATTTATTAACATCACTCATCTCTACAAAATTTGTTAAATAAAAATGGCTTCACATATTTGTGAATTTTGCCACATTTCATTCACCATTAAGCGTGAATATTTAAGCCATTTAAAGAAACATTGTGAAATTTGCGGAGTTTTTTTCAATAACCCTTACCAGGTAAAAAATCATGGATGTTTACCTGTAACACTCTAAACGTCTACTTTGCGGAACAAAAAAAGCAAAAATCCGATTTAAGTTCCACCACAAAGCAAAAAAGTGTGCAATTTAATAAAGAAACAACACAACAACTTTAGAAATGTTAAAATCAAAAAGAAGTAAAGATCTGCAATGACTGCAATAAAGATGTTCATAATATGTCGGCTCATGTTCGTAGTGATGACCATAGACGTGCTGTTCGCCAATCTTTAGAAGAAAACATAAAAATTGTTAAAAGTTCATTCATCAAACCAACAAGTGAACAAGATGGCCTTCAACATCAAAGGGAGTAATCTCTCTGACTCCCAGAGGACTTTTAACCATATATCAAAAATGACATTGATTACACAAGGAGATGATGTAAATGAAGTCTTCCTATCACGGTGATACCATCCTTAATAAAATGTCGGAATTTCAGGAAAGAGATGCTGCCTGGGCTTTGCAAAAAATTGTGAAAATTGGCATAAATATTAATAGTTCAAATTTTACTCGCGGTGCACGTTACATTAGGACACCCCTTTCATTGGAAAAAAAAGAACTCATATCTAAACATTAGAAACAGTGATGAATATTGCTTCAAATGGTGTGTGATGGCAACATTAGGTGAACCAGCAATGGGCGATGCAAGGGAAAAAGCTTCATACAACATTGACATAAGAAGACAAGTCTTTTACACCCAATCAGGAATGAATGTGGATTTTAGAGGATTAAGCTTCCCGATGGCTCTCAAGAAAATCAAAGAAGAGAATAGGGTCGTGGGGCCTTACTACCTAACAAAAAAAAAAGAAAAACGCCACCACATTAACTTGATATTACTACATGAAGGTGATATTTATCATTACATATGGATAAAAGATTTGTCACGATAATATAGTAAAAAAATTAATTTGAATATTGAACAATTAAATAATAACTTTTGTTTCTTTTTTGTAGTCTCTTGAGTTCACAATTTACAAGAAATGAGCATGCCGTTTCCATTTGCAATGGATGTCTTCAACATTTCACCACAACAACTGCTTATACAAATCACAAGGATGAATGTGATGGTGTAGTAACCACATTACCTGATTTAGAAGATAGCATCCAACACAACATACATTTGCGTCATTGGCACTTCTCAAAAGAATTAAATCATGTTTACTGTTACAAACTACTTTGTTAAAGTCTTCTGCAAATCCAAACAAACGGTTTAAGGGGACGCAAATGTTAAAAGAATTAGCAGCTATGTCAGCATTACTCATGACGATACTTTCAGATGCATTTAAAGAAACCCAATTTTTTATTTTTGTAGTCACTCCTAAATAGCGTGTTCGATCAATTTCAATCCCATTTAGTTCATAGCGAATTTCGTCAAACATGTAACCCACGCAATTATTTCTTAATCTAGCGTTTGATGTTAATTCTCCATTTGCTTTTCTCAAATAGCCTTCAATGTACAGATAGCTTTCTGATGGTAATTTGTAAAGATCTTGATTTTGTATGTCTTATGCGTATCTCATCACTATTTTTAAAAGATTGTATATAAGGAACATAGCTATGATAATCTTTCTTTATAATATTTTCATCCGAGAATGAACGTTCATTTATATTAAGTATTTCTGACATTGGGTTTTAATTTTAATTTAAGTAGTTTTAAAAATTCTATACTTTCTTTGGTCTCTTTTAACCACAGAAAGTATAGAATTTTTAAAACTTGCCGGCTTGACAACTTTCTGCTGAACGTTTTTAGGAATTTGTTTATATTTGTATTTATTATAGATTATCATGTTTGTTTTGGTCTTATATGAATTCGAAGTGTGATTTCCTCTCCTCGAAAATGTATTAAGCGACCTTCTTGATCTAGTATTATTATTTCTAGATGCCTAATTTCCTTGACGTTTACCGGCAAATACATGAGGTTCATTGGTCTCTCGGCTAATTTATAGCCTGGAGGGACATCTAATACAAATTCATGTAGAATATGTACAGGTGAGTTATTCATAAATGATCCAGTTACAATATTACAGTGTATTTGAATAGTATTGACCTTTAAAATATTTACTGGACTATATGAAATGTGTTTTTTCCAGACTCCAGAATTTTTTCAGTGAAACCAAATAGCTTGGCTATAGATTTTTTCTTATTGAAATATATAGCATCATGAGAGGAAATTATCTCTATCTGCAAAGTATTATTGTTAGCTTTAATGTGAACAGATTTATTTATGGGAATAGCCTTATTTTCCTTTTCTATAAAATCGACAATGTCTTGCAGCTGAAAGGATCCGATAGGTATTTTTATTGTGTTATCTCCAATATGAAACAGATTATTATCTTCATCCACATTAGGAACTGAATTGTATGATTGAAATTCGATTAAACTACACTCATAATCAACATCACCTAAATCTATAGGCGGTGAATAATTTGAGCATAACGTTGACGTTCTACCCGTTAAAGTGAATGTTCTTGACATTGTAGGATTGTACGTTGTAATAATTAAATAAACATATTGAACACTTATATTTATATAACTTATTTATATACATTACAATACATCATTCTTATCTATCCATGAATTATGTTGATTTGTGAATCCCAGCAATTTAACGTAAATTCTATTGCCCTTAGATTTTAAAATTTTCTCTACTAGGTATATTTTTGAATTATTTGTAGGCAAAAATTCTTCCCTATAGAAACATCCCTTTATTGGATTCGCTTCAAAATCTTCTAGATAATATGTTACAGGGTTTGTTATTCTTATAGTTCCAATTTTAAATATGTCAGTTGTTCAGTTTGGAGTATACCCCTTTTCAAACTGATGTTTATATGTACTGATGTGTACATAGTCACCCACATGAAGCTTAGCTTTCTTAAATATTTTTATATTATTATACACAGAAGCGAGCAATGCTTTCTCATTTGAAGAATTTACTTGTATAGGAGACATTTGTATTGTCCGATGTAGAGTTTTATTGTATTTATTTATTAAATTTTTATAAACATTGTTCCATTTATAATTTCCTTTATAACTAAACTCCTTCCACATTATCCCCTTTAACGTTCTCTTGAAACGTTCAACAATTGATGCTTTCAATACACTGTATGTAGAGTAATGATTTATTCTATATTTCTGCATTAGTTTACCAAATATTTTGTTGAAAAATTCTTTTCCGTCATCAGTTTGTAAATTTTTGGAAATTCTTCCAGTTTTTAAAATTTTTTCGAAAGCTGTACACACATCTACAGCGTTTTTAGATTTAAGTGATTCACCACAGGCATATTTAGAAAACGTATCAATAACTGTAAGCATAAATCGGTAACCCCCATTTACTTTGGAATAATTTCCCATTTCAACTAAATCAGCTTGCCATAAATCATCAATCCCTTTCATAATCACCCTTCGACGTTTAATTTTTTTTTCTTGCTTGAGTATGAAGTACGTTTACTAAATCTCACTTTTCCATTTTCCTATTCAGTGTGATATACAAAAGCTGGGGAGTTGAATGGATATATATATATAGTTTGGTTTAGAAAGATTGCCGTTCATAAAGCCATTACCGCTGTGAGTATCCTCCATTAACCTATTATTAATAATTCTTTAATATTTATAACCTCTGTTGGATTTAATTCGTTCACTGACATGGTAACTTTTTTAAAGAATATCCACCAGAATTAAACTCCCTTACATCTTCATCTCGTAAACTTAGGAAACGAGTTGGTAAATAAAGAATATCATATTTCACCTTGAAAATTTTGTGTGTGCCACACACGTCGGTCTTCGCATGTTAAAATTTCACAATATTCTGAAATAGGAATAATATAAAAAAGTGCTTGGAAAAGGAAGACAATATGCGGTATTGCAAACCGGAGGCTCGCAATAATTTATTGTCAACTACAATCTCTAAGATGTGGAGAGCGACAAGTGAACAGGGGATTCACTGAGTAAAAAATAACTCGTAAACAACATAATCAATTTGCAGAACCCAAAAATTATGAAGAAGTTTTTTATATTACACCCCTGTTTGTTTTTATTAGGAAGAAAAAGAAAATTAAAATACAATCATTGTTTATATTAAGAACCAAACTCACGATCATTCCATGTTAACTACAATCTCTGTGAGGGTGGGAATCGAAAAAGATCCACACCATAAACATCTTATTTGTGGAGGAAGGAAGCAAAAGAACATTAAAATACACTCATAGTTTATATTAGCAGCCAAAGACCACCCAAGTTTTCGTGGGAAGCAAAAGCTCATAAAAAAGGGTGTCAAATTACATTTGTGCACCGGCAAATCTACCTTACTCTACTGCAGGAGAAAAGTGATCGTTCAGGTATACCCTGTTATTTAGATCACCACATTGGCCGACCAATATATCTGAAATGCGTAAATTGCGAGCCTTAAAATATTCTCTTATCAGGTTGCTACCTTATTAAATTTGACAAGAATCTGTTTCTTATGATTGGTTGACGTCCCGACTACCAATCGGCACGTTATAAAGCGAGCCTAAAGCTATCACTGGCGCCTCCAAACCACTCAAACCCTCTGGTAGGCCGCCAATAAGAACATCAGAGCGATTCATCCGTCTGTGTATTACATTGTCTTCTATATCCAGGGATACAAGTTTAGTTGTAGTAGAAACCTCAACACACCGAACATTGTCATTTCATTGATTGATATCGGATTTCAACTCAGCCACACATAAACTCACTTTCTTCTTAATGTCCTCCAAAACTACTTTCATGGTATTCTGCTGCGTCTGATAGTTGACCATAAAGTGATCAAGTTTAGCCGTCAAACTGTTCATTTTTTCAATAACGCCATCATTACAATAGTTGTTTAGATTTGGCTCACAAGAAGCGCAGATAAAAGCAAAAGATTTGACCGTTCTCAAAACTGAAAGATTTTTCTTCAATATTTGCACAAGATGCATGTATCCAGCAGTTGCATGCTTTGCATAAAACACTAGCCTGTGTCTTTGTGACCGATTGATCACAAAGTTGTCATTTAGTAACTCTACCGGCCGGCATATCCGTAGCAACAAAACAGCAACAAAATCAAAAAAGATGTCTGAATGCACCAAAAATACAGCTTCAATGCAACAACAGCAACACAGCATGCTTATGCAACACACAGCAGCCACAAGTTAATAAAAAATATCGAAAATCTTGGAAAATTTTCATTAAGTTGAAATATATTTAAATATTTAAAAATTTGTATACTCCAACAGTTCAGCAGATTCGGCAATATAGATCGTAAATAGTAAAATAAAACAAAATTATAAGATGCGATAAAAAAAACACTTCTACTCAGACATAGGGATCTGTATATAAAAGATAAATATATATATATATATATATGGGCAATATTGCGAATTTTAAAATATTCCAATTTTCAAAAAATTTACTTTTGTATTAATTTCTCTTTAGAGATGAGCTACATGATCGGAGTTTCAGTGAAAAGGAAAGCCAGAGGGATACTACATTCCCACCACTATGCGACGCGTTTCGCCGTTGGTTAAGCGGATCGTTTACTTTTACTTTTTTTGTTTTCGTAGTACATCATATATTCTGACAGAACAATTAACCTTAAACTATTCACATTTTTCATATATATATATATATATATATATACATTACCCACATATATCTATATATATATATATCATCAAATAACCTCTAAAGATGGAAATTAAAAAAATAATATAAGGCCGACAAGATAATTGAGGACGATGAAGGGACTCTCCTTGTGTTAGGCTTAGATAATGGCAAAGCACATTGCGTGCCCAACACTGTACTTCAAAATCGGAAAGTCTTTGATTGGTTAAGGCGAAGCCAAAGGAAACAGCGAGGGTGAAACACCCTGCAACAAAGATGAGGAACCGAGAGGATGATCACTGACCAAGAAGACTGAATCTTGAGGGCAACTAATAGAGGCCATCCATCAGAGCGTGACTAGCCGATACCAACGGCGGAGCTGCAGCGACTGTTGGCAAAATAATAGAATTCAGGTAGTGAAGTACTAATTGGTAGTGGTTAGCATCACTAGCAATTACTACTTCACACACCATATTGCGTGGGATAGTACTAATACTAACAAAAGGAGCCATGCCCTCCTTGATTATTCGAATATGTACTAACGGTCTAATAGCCTTTAACATATCCCTGTAAACAGAATTGGAGAGGAGGTATTAGATGTAACAATATGTTCACCGAACTTAATAGAAGAGGTCGAGGAAGAATACTCCTTTTCAGACCACGCAACACCAAAATATTACCGGCAAATAAGCCCAACTTCATTTCTACTGAAAAGCATGGAACGTACAATCGACATGATAATAAAGTGCAGCATACACCACGATACCACGCAACACCAAAATATTACCGGCCAATAAGCCCAACTTCATTCCTACTGAAAAGCATGGAACGTACAATCGACATGATAATAGAGTGCAGCATACACCACGATACGCTGAAATATAAACAAGATAATGAGAGCGTTAGTAGACGATAGTCTGGTGGACAGCAATGGACAAAAAATTGAACGTAAAAGCGTTACAGAAAATTCAGAGAATGTGTGGCCTACACATATGTGGGGAAATGCGGAAATGAAAGTAATCACATGGTTCGAAACTATAATACCGTATAGAGAACAATGGAATAGCACAAAACTAGTTAATCTGCCTGCTGGTAACTGCTGCTACACAGATGGCTCCCGAATGGGAGGAAAGACTGAACTGAGGCCTCTTATTGAAGAACTGGGTACCGAAATTTATCTTCGCCTTACAGATCACAGCACGATCCTACATGATAGACTGTCATAACTGGTTAAATTGAAACTTATGACAAAATACAACAAATATTATTTCGGATTCATCGATCTATATCTATTTCATTGCGGTCCATTAAGAACCATGGATGAACCACACTATTTTTGAGATAAGTTGGGTATATCCCTCTTTCGCAAAAGTACAAACCCCGTATCAGGTCATTTCTTGATAATCCACAGAAAATGCAATTAATTCCAAGATATCTTAAAAAATGCAAAATTTCGTGTATTTGGAAAGCCAGTTCCCGCCGTTTTGTAGATGGGTTTTTAGGAAGATGATTTTATTTCATACGAAACGTAAAAAACACTACTGATTGCGGGTACCCATATCATTTAATTGACAGAAATGTGGCAGGAAACATAAGTTTATTAGAAATTTGATCGCACAAAATTTTCACTTTTGGATGAGTATTAACTACTTTGGAGCATACTACATACACAAAATATACATCAAATTACTCAGATTCGCGACTACAATAATTTTATAAACGAATGTTAGACATTTCTGTTTGCGTATTAAAGCTAGAAGTAAAATTCAAAAAACACTCAAAATTGAGCATCAATTAAAGATAGATGCAGTAAAAATTTGAAAAAAATAATGCACAAGAGGCGTAGTCCTCATTTTGTAGGCTTCTAGTTTACTTTGACAAGAAGATGGATTAACAAGTGGGTGTCGTTGATCTACCGACTCGTGGGTAGATCAACCGGTCGTTATCCTGAGGTTGTGAGCAACAATATCGTATAGATGTGCGAATTAGAGCGAAAGAGCAATATCAACCCAGCCTTCCGACATGTGAGGGGAATCAACTTCAAATTCTGAATCTGAATATCAGACAAATATAACCCTCGTGGAGAGCCCGAAGGAGAGGCCGACAAGATGATTGAGGAGGTGAGTAAAGATATCGCCAAACCCCCAACTAGGACGAGGGACTCTCCTTGTGTTAGGCCTAGACAATGGCAAAGCGCATTAGGTGTCCAACGCTGTACTTCAAAATCGGAAAGTCCAGGATTGGTTAAGGTGAAGCCAAAGGAAACAACGAGGGGGAAACACCCAGCAACAAAGATTAGGAAAGGGGGGATGATCACTGACCCAGAAGACTGGTTACGTGAGGGCAACTAATAGAGGCCATCCAGATTAACATTCATCAGAGCGTGACGGCTATGCTGGCCCTGATGGAAAAAATAATAAAAGGTAAAATACACATCGGAATGATCCAGGAACCTTGGACAATTATAAACAAGGTCTCTGGGTTAAATCATATAAATTACTATTTCTTCCCGTCCGAGAACCTGAATAATATGTCACAAAGATGTGTGCTTCTTCTTTTCCCAGAGTTGTCAACATAGGACGCTACTGTACTGAACCAGTAAAGTGGTACCATTTACCTGACGTCAGTACTTCTCCCGTTAGACTCGCCGATACCAAAGACGGAGCTGCAGCGACTGGTTGCAAAACAATAGAAATCAGGTAGTGAAGTACTAATTGGTAGTGGTCACTACCAATTAGTACTTCACACACCATATTGCGTGGGATAGACTAATACTAACAGAAGGAGCCATGGAGTACTCTTTTTCAGACCAAAAATAAATTATGTTCAAAATTCTACGTCTTCATTCCCAAGCCCGGCAAGCATACCACGCAACACCAAACTATTACCGGCCAATAAGACTAACTTAATTCCTACTGAAAAGCATGGAACGTACAATCGACACGATGATAAAGGGCAGCATACACAATGATACGCTGAAATATAAATAACATATGTATGTAAAGGACAGATCAGTGGATACCGCTTTACATGGGGTAGTACACCATAGTGAGGGCATGCATATGACGTTATAATACTTCTTAGTTGATAGAATCCTAACTTATTATGCAGAATAGCTGAAACAGTGCTAAATATTGCCTACAAGTGAGCTAAACCGAGAGGCTTAAACGTAAATCCGGACAAAACGGTTATATGTCAAAAATAGGCCAGTATGAACAGAATAAATATTTGGGAGTAATCCTAGACCGGAAACTTATATGAAAAGACCGCATATAACAAACGGCTGACAACGCTCATTTATGCTGGTCTCTCTGTATAAGAGCCCATAGATGCTGATCTTTCTGTAGAAGAGCCGTACGCTCTAAATACGCTTTAATACTAATATTTTGAGAGCGTTAATATATAAATTAACGCGTTACAGAAAGTTCAGAGAACGTATGTGGGGAAATGCGGATACGAGAGTAATAACATGGTTCGAAAATATAATACCGGATAAAGAACAATGGAATAGCACAAAACTAGTTCATCTGCCAGCAGGTAGATGAACTAGTTTTGTGCTCTTCCATTTGCGCCATCTACACAGATGGCCACTGAATGGGAGGAAAGTCCGAACTGAGACTTCCTATTGAAGAACTGTGTACCGAAATTTCTCTTCGCCTTACAGATCACAGCACGATCCTACAGGCGGAGATTCAAGATATAATAGACTGCCTTAACTGGTTAAATTCAAATATTGGACAAAATACAACACATATAATTTCGGATAGCAAACAAGTTAGACATGTACTATCCTCCAAAACAGTTAAATCCAAAACTGTAGTGGAATGTATAAAAACCGTAAACTAGGACCTGTAGGAATTATACGGACACCGAGTCACACAACAGAGCAACAGAAACGAGGAAGCCAATCCACTAGCAAGAAGTCGCACTGCATTACCCACAATAGATGTTAGTACTGTCAAACCCTTTTAGAGCAACACGCCAAGAAATGAGGGCATGGGCGAATGAGACACATCAACCTGAAAGCACATCTACTCAAGATTGGATGCGAGGGTAGCAGCGAGAGCTTGTGGGGAAGACAGTAAAACGCTGGAACAGTTCTTGTGCCACTTCCCAGCATTTATATGCCTTGGGAAATAATTCTTGGGATACGATACTACACACGGACAAACAGATCTGAGGGGATGTGAAGGGGAAATACTGAAAGTATTCTTAAAAATCACAGAATTCCTATAATCATAGAGGAATATTATATCAACCTAACCTAATATACATCCTGATCTATCATATATTTTCACGAAACATAAGTGCAATAACATTCACATCTTCTACTACGCATTAAATGTGAATTACTTCTCACTTTATGGTGGTTGAAACTTGAGTTATTATTGCCTTCAACATAAGGTTGTGGAATAAATCAAGTAGTTTTTCTCTACAATGTTTCAAATCTGATAATTTTTTGTAAACTGATGTTTTCACCTTATCGGTATATTTTTCTGATGCTCAAATATTTGAATATTCATATTAACATTATTATAAAAGTGCTTATTTTGGGATTCTGGGGTGCGCTGACATAGAGATCATATGGTGCATACAGTTGCCCGCAGCTTTAGTACATAGTTCATCTGATTTGTAAATTAAATGTTGAAGTTAGTTTGAGCGGTGGTAAGTGTTTCTTTAACGTTCAAAAAAATCAGTTTCTTGGGCTTGCGGTCCTAACTTTTAACTTACTTGGTGGCCACCTTATTAAAATATGATATATTCGTGAAATGGTTAAAAGCGAAGGTTCTAATATGTTAAATATACATATAAAGAAGTTATTGAGTTCCACATAGGAAGGAGAACGATGGATTCAGAACATAGTACCTGTTTAATTTCAAAACACATATTTCATTGGGTTCCTATCCAATTAATTTTAAGCTAATGGTTGTACAATTTGTCTAAGTTAGAATTTGTTACTACCCTTAAGTACAGCTTTGTGCTTGAAGGACTGTCAAATTCTAACGAGTTTAGCGCCGCTTTGCAGCATATACGCTAGTGACATTGTAACTATTGTTAATTCGTTAATTCGCTATCTTGGATTACACTACCACAACAAAGGTAATATTATTTCCGATAATATTATAAACAATCAATAAAACCAAAATTCAATATTGACAAAATTTCTAAAACCCAATTTGTTTTTATTTTTTCTCTTTTTTTTATTTACGTTGCTACGCAAACATTTGGTCCTGAGCGAGCCGGATAAATTAGTTGTTTACAACAATTAATTACATTGTCTTCTTCTTCTTCCCCTAGAAGCTCAACCAGCTGCCAATACATTTCACCACTCATCTCATCAAACTTCATCCTCGTATCTTTATTTACGAATAAACAAAAACAATAAGGTACGTAATTCGATTTAAGAGAGTGCATTCGAAGTGTTTCGTTTTTTCGCATAAAAATATACAAACAAAACAAAAAAATCTCCGGTCGTCTTGCAATACGCGGCTTATTGTTGTTGTTAATATTCTCGCTAAACCCATTTGTCTACCAAGTGATATTTCTCTACGAGAATAATAAAAGAAAAAAACAGCGAGAACAGTGAAAAGTGTCTAGTCATCGATCAGTGCGTGTTTTAATTACAAACAAAAAGCCTACCTTCTGTGTGAATAACAAAAAAATAAGGCACAAAAGAAAATAGAAAAAAAATACAATAACTAATTTACAGACACTGAGTGAGCCACACAACAGCATTAACCATTATTGTTGTTGTTAATGTTAGATGGTAATATCACTGTTCCCACTTCAAACCTTTGTGTACGACAAATAGGGTTATTAAATTGGTAATAAACATTTTGAAAAATACTTTTTTTGTGAAAAATTAAAAATTTTATTTTGAAATTTATTTTCGTAATTTTTTTTTTTTGGAAAATCGTGGTACACCCTACAGTCGGCCCACGTTAATACTTATTATATAAAATAATTTGATTATTTTTATATTTAATTATCTATATTATTCAACTTGTTTTTTTTAATTTTTTTTTAATATTTTGAAATTTTAAACATTTTAAAAATTTATTTTGGTTGTGTGTACCCTACAGTCCGTGCACACTACATACGACATTTAAAGAAAATTTCGATTTTGTTGAATATTTTTGAATTTTTGGTAAATATTTCTCTCTTTTTCAAAGGTTTTAATATTTTTTGGACACATTCTGTGTTTTCATTAAAACTTTGTATATTGCATATACACTGAGAGAAATTTTTGGTATTTTCCGTACACTGAGGAAAATTTTGTATATCTAATTTTTTGCTTTTTTGTTCAAATTTGAGTAGTTTTCGCTACATTTTTCAAAAAAAATTGTGTTGTATTTACGATACTTCATTGAAATTGTTCGTTTTTTAGCATTCTGCTATTGATTTAAATAATTGGCTTGAATTTTCGTTCAATTTAGCCAAGAAAATACATCTTTTTGTGGGTTTTTCTCATATTTATTACAAATTTCGTTTTTTACTGCTTCTTTTTTCTGATTTTTTCAAATAAAGATCAATTTTTATTTGTGGTCCTTCGAGATATTTTGGTTTTTTTGAATTTTTTCGGTCTAAAAGATTAGTTTTAATTGTTCAATATGCCTTTAACTTCGCTGGATTTTTTCATCAGAGCCACTGATGTTCTTATTAAGTTCGATGCGAACTTTAGTGATCTGCAAGTTGACAATATGGACATATACGCCTTAGAAATTCAGGCATCTGAGGTAAAAGAACTTTGGGCTAAAGTAAAAGATAGGTTTGAAACATGTTTAAACGACCGCCGATGAACCGTCTGACGACGAATTTACCTCTGTAGAGAGTAAATATGACGTCGCATATAAAGCTTATGTGAACGCTTTATCGTCCATTAATAGAAAAGTGGATCAACTTCGAGGTTCCCCGAAAACGTCTCTCCCTGTTCAAGCGAATCAACCGGCCACTCCTAGGGTACATCCTCCCCAATATGAGGAAACTGATTCGGTATCGGGTGCTTCGCATCATACCGTTACCCTTGCCGATGTAACTCACATTTCGCTTAATGATAGTTTAACACATGCTATAAATCTTCCTCCATGTGATATCGATGTCTTTACTGGTGACATTCTGACTTGGCCAACATTTAGGGATTTCTTTTCGGCTGTATATATTAGCAATTCTCGTCTTAGCGACATAGAGAAATTATGTCATTTACTTAAGAAAACAAGTGGTGATGCAAAAGATATAGTTTCTAAATTCCCTCTTACTCACAAGAGTTTCAGTTGCGCCTGGAAAGCTTTAAGAGAAACATACGATAATGTTAATGGTTAACAACCAAATTAAAGCTTTGTTCGATCTCCCAGTTCTTGATAGTGAAACTAGCACAGGGTTAAAAGATTTACAACGTGGTATTAATGGGTGTATTTCTGCCATGGCAATTTATAATGTTGCCACTGACAATTGGGACCCAATTTTAGTTTTCCTTTGTTTACAAAGACTTCCCAAAAACACAGTCACACTGTAGGAACAAGGTATTAAGGATAAATCTGCGTTGTCTTCCTTGAAGGATTTGGATCTCTTTTTAACAGAAAGAATTCAAACTCTTACTTGCTTTAGAGATATTAAGGGAATAGATTCAAATAAAAAAGCTGAAAAGAAGAAAGTTAGGACACATTTTACGAATGCTGCTCCATCTCGTTCTTCACAATCCTCCTCCTATAATACCGGATAAAGAACAATGGAATAGCACAAAACTAGTTCATCTGCCAGCAGGTAGATGAACTAGTTTTGTGCTCTTCCATTTGCGCCATCTACACAGATGGCCACTGAATGGGAGGAAAGTCCGAACTGAGACTTCCTATTGAAGAACTGTGTACCGAAATTTCTCTTCGCCTTACAGATCACAGCACGATCCTACAGGCGGAGATTCAAGATATAATAGACTGCCTTAACTGGTTAAATTCAAATATTGGACAAAATACAACACATATAATTTCGGATAGCAAACAAGTTAGACATGTACTATCCTCCAAAACAGTTAAATCCAAAACTGTAGTGGAATGTATAAAAACCGTAAACTAGGACCTGTAGGAATTATACGGACACCGAGTCACACAACAGAGCAACAGAAACGAGGAAGCCAATCCACTAGCAAGAAGTCGCACTGCATTACCCACAATAGATGTTAGTACTGTCAAACCCTTTTAGAGCAACACGCCAAGAAATGAGGGCATGGGCGAATGAGACACATCAACCTGAAAGCACATCTACTCAAGATTGGATGCGAGGGTAGCAGCGAGAGCTTGTGGGGAAGACAGTAAAACGCTGGAACAGTTCTTGTGCCACTTCCCAGCATTTATATGCCTTGGGAAATAATTCTTGGGATACGATACTACACACGGACAAACAGATCTGAGGGGATGTGAAGGGGAAATACTGAAAGTATTCTTAAAAATCACAGAATTCCTATAATCATAGAGGAATATTATATCAACCTAACCTAATATACATCCTGATCTATCATATATTTTCACGAAACATAAGTGCAATAACATTCACATCTTCTACTACGCATTAAATGTGAATTACTTCTCACTTTATGGTGGTTGAAACTTGAGTTATTATTGCCTTCAACATAAGGTTGTGGAATAAATCAAGTAGTTTTTCTACAATGTTTCAAATCTGATAATTTTTTGTAAACTGATGTTTTCACCTTATCGGTATATTTTTCTGATGCTCAAATATTTGAATATTCATATTAACATTATTATAAAAGTGCTTATTTTGGGATTCTGGGGTGCGCTGACATAGAGATCATATGGTGCATACAACTGCCCAGCTTTAGTACATAGTTCATCTGATTTGTAAATTAAATGTTGAAGTTAGTTTGAGCGGTGGTAAGTGTTTCTTTAACGTTCAAAAAAATCAGTTTCTTGGGCTTGCGGTCCTAACTGTACAATTTGTCTACGTTAGAATTTGTTACTACCCTTAAGTACAGCTTTGTGCTTGAAGGACTGTCAAATTCTAACGAGTTTAGCGCCGCTTTGCATCATATACGCTAGTTACTTTGTAACTATTGTTAATTCGTTTCGCTACTTGGATTACGTCCACACACTACCACAACAAAGGTAATAATATTATTTTCAATAATATTACAAAGGAATCAATAAAACCAAAAGTCAATATTGACAAAATTTTAAAACCATTTGTTTGTATTTCTTCTCTTTTTATTTACGTTGCTACGCAAACATTTGGTCCTGAGCGAGCCGGATAAATTAATTGTTTACAACAATTAATTACATGGTCTTCTTCTTCTTCCCCTAGAAGCTCAACCAGCCAAATCTCATCATAAAACATCTCATCAAACTTCACCTTCATTTCTTTTTTTACACCTAAATAAAAACTATAAGGTACGTAATTTGATTTAAGAGAGTGCATTCGGTGTGTTTCATTTTTTTCGAAAAAAAATATATATAAAAACAAAACAAAAAATATCTCCTATCGGCTTACTGTTGTTGTTAATATTCTCGCTAAGCCCATTTGTGTACAAAGTGATATTTCTCTACGAGAATAATAAAAGAAAAAACAGCGAGAACAGTGGAAAAAGTCTCTAGTCATAGTTCAGTGCGTGTTTATACAAACAAAAAGCCTACATTCTGTTTGAATAAAAAAATAAGGCTATCGCACAAAAGAAAATAGAAAAAATACAATAACAAATTTACAGACACTGAGTGAGCCACACAACAGCATTAACAGCATTAACCATTATTGTTGTTAATGTTGGATGATAATATCACTGTTCCCACTTCAAACCTTTGTGTACGACAAATAGGGTTATTAAATTGGTACTAAAAATTTTTGAAAAATAATTTTTTTGTGTAAAATTAAAAATTTTATTTTGAAATTTATTTTCCTAAATTTTTTCGAAAAAAAATATAAAAAAAAAATTTGGAAAGTCGTGGTACACCCTACAGTCGGCCCACGTTAATACTTATTATACAAAATAATTTTATTATTTTTATATTTTACTATATATATTATTTAACTTGTTTTTTTTTTTAAATTTTTTTAATATTTTGAAATTTTAAACATTTTTGAAATTTATTTTGGTTGTGTGTCTGTGCACACTACATACGACATTTAAAGAAAATTTCGATTTTGTTGAATATTTTTGAATTTTTGGTAAATATTTCTCTCTTTTTCAAAGGTTTTAATATTTTTTGGATACATTGGGTGTTTTTATTAAAACTTTGTATATTGCATATACACTGAGAGAAATTTTTGGTATTTTCCGTACATTGAGGAAAATTTTGTATATCTAATTTTTTTCTTTTTTTGCTCAAAATTGGGTAGTTTTCGCTACATTTAAAAAAAAAATTGTGTTGTATTTACGATACTTCATTGAAATTGTTTGTTTTTTAGCATTCTGCTATTGATTTAAATAATTGGCTCGAATTTTCGTTCAATTTAGCCAAGAAAATACATCTTTTTGTGGGTTTTTCTCATATTTATTACAAATTTCGACTTTTACTGCTTCTATTTTCCGATTTTTTTCAAATAAAGATCAATTTTTATTTGTGGTCCTTCGAGATATTTTGGCTTTTTGAATTTTTTCGGTCTAAAAGATTAGTTTTAATTGTTCAATATGCCTTTAACTTCGCTGGATTTTTTCATCAGAGCCACTGATGCTCTTATTAAGTTCGATGCGAACTTTGGTGATCTTCAAGGTGTCAATATGGACATATACGCCTTAGAAATTCAAGCTTCTGAGGTAAAAGAACTTTGGGCTAAGGTAAAAGATAGGTGTGAAACATGTTTGAACGACCTTCGCTCCGCCGATGAACCATCTGACGCCGAATTTACCTCTGTAGAGAGTAAATATCACGTCGCATATAAATCTTACGTAAACACTTTATCGTCCATTAATAGAAAAGTGGATTAACTTCGAGGTTCCCCGAAAGCGTCTGTCCCTGCTCAATCGAACAATCAACCGGCCACTCCTAGGGTACATCCTCCCCAATATGAGGAAACTTACGATAATGTTAGAATTCTTGTTAACAACCAAATTAAAGCTTTGTTCGATCTCCCAGTTCTTGATAGTGAAACTAGCACAGGCTTAAAAGGTTTACAACGTGGTATTAATGGGTGTATTTCTGCCATGGCAATTTATGATGTTGCCACTGACAATTGGGACCCAATTTTAGTTTTCCTTTGTTTACAAAGACTTCCCAAAAACACAGTCACGCTGTGGGAACAAGGTATAAAAGAGAAGTCTGCGTTGTCTTCCTGGAAGGATTTGGATCTCTTTTTAACAGAAAGAATTCAAACTCTGACTTGCCTTAGAGATATAAACGGGATGGATTCAAATAAAAAAGCTGAACAGAAGAAAGTTAGGACACATTTTACGAATGCTGCTCCATCTCGTTCTTCAAAATCGTCATCTGATAAATCTTGCATATTTTGTCCTAGGCAAACTCACCATTTACGTGTATACCCAGAATTTAGGAAACGTACTTCAGCCGACCGCTTCGCTCTTGTAAAACGGCATAAACTTTGCATAAATTGTCTTACACGAGGACATGATGTTAGGAATTGTACCAGTTTCCATAGTTGTTTTAGATGTAACAAACGACATCATACTTTACTACACCATGATACGGCACAAAATAGTTCTAATAATTCCTCGGGTACATCCCAAACTTCCTCACTATCGGCTAATGTTCCACATTTTACTCCGTCATCCAATGCCAATCCCAATCTACCTTCAACATATTCTGGTCAATCTTCTAGTGCTTCAACTAGGCAGGTATTCCATACCTCGCAGAACAAAACGGTTCTGTTAATAGGAGCGGACTTATATCCAAAAATATTTCTGCAGGGAATTCAATCCAATATATAAGGTTCCTTGATTGCACAAAAACTGTTTTCGGCTGGGTTCCTACGAATATAGGTCATTCTAACAACATAACAACTTTTTCAACAAATGTGCGATATTGCTCTGAAGATTGGCTGTATCAGCCTCTCCTTCGTTTCTTGGAAGTTCCTAAGCCCAATTCATTTTCTCCTTCGGACCAATTTTGCGAGGGTAATTATAAAAGAATCAGACATAAGGACTCCCTTCATAGACAATAAAGGAGTTATGTGACTCAATGGCCGTTTATCTCAATCGCAAACTCTGTCTTATTCCGAAATACATTCTATTTTGTTACCTTACCATTGCAAATTATATACTCTTTTGGTACAACAGTTGCACAGTATTTCCATTCACGGTGGAATTCAGTTAGTTTTGCGCATGTTACGCATGCAATATTGGCTACCTCGAGCATCTCTACCTCCGGAGAGAACAGCCATTACAAGACCATTCGCCACTACAGGCATAGATTTCGCTGGTCCTTTGATATAAGGTCATTTACAAAGGCAACGTTTTTGGCCGCGCTCAATAGATTTATTTTTCGTCGTGGTTGCCCTAAGACTATATTTTCGGATAATGGTACCAATTTTGTTGGCGCATCCAGAGAGTTAGGGCGTGAGTTAAGAATGGTACTTCGTGAAAGTCAAGATAAGGTTTGTTTACAATACAGTTACCAAGGACTTTCATGGAAATTTATTCCAGCTGGATATCCACATATGGGTGGTCTCTGGTAAGATGCGGTTAAAAGCTTCAAGCTCCACTTTAGAAAACACGCAACTAGCATAAAATATACATTTGAAGAGTTATCTACGATACTTTCTCGAATTGAAGCGTGCTTACATTCTAGGCCTCTTTGTCCAATGAATGACGGTCCCGAAAATATTGTAGCGTTGACACCAGGTCATTTTTTAATTGGGTCTCCTATCCTTGCTCCTCCAGAGCCAATAATTGATGAATCTCCCTTGCATATCGTGAATCGGTATCGTAAAGTTAAAGCGCTTACTCAACAATTCTGCTTACGGTGGAAAGATGAGTATCTCAAAAGTCTCCATAAAAGATATAAATGGAAGTATCCTGAGCGCGATATGCAAACGGACGATATATATGAGCAATTACCTCCTACAGCGTGGAAATTAGGTCGCGTAATACAAGTTTATCCCGGTAACGACGGTCGCGTTCGTGTCGCCGATTTACAAACGGAAAACGGTATTGTAAGACGACCAGTAGTCAAATTGGTCATTTTGACCAATTATAATAGCACTTACTCTCTTAAATTCGTAGCCTCTCTTTTTTTTACACAGAATGGAAAATTAAATAAGTAAGATGGCTGCATCTCTTCCTGATGTTGAGGATGATATCCCCATGTCAGATGAGGAAAGAGGAGTAATTGACCAGCCAGAGGAATTCATGAAGGATGCGATTCCCAGTATGAATGATGATTCATCCACTTCCCATACCACCATTGAAGTGGTCAACGTTGCCGCTCCAGTACAGGAGACTATGTCAGCATCACCAAATAAACTTAATGAAGATAGTAACGGGAGCACGGTTTCTGACACTCCTCCAATGGGGATTGCACCGTCAGGTTCCGTCGCCAAACCTATAAGCGGCAGTCAATTGGTTTCGCCGGGCTCACAAGCGACAAAAGGAAGCACGGGCTCGAAAAGTGGAAGCAAATCTTGCATTTTATGTCGACGGCGGCATCCGCTACACAAATGCAAGCGCTTCATCGCCATGTCGCTGGGAAAGAAGATGCGAATGCTGGAAAAGCGCAATAGCTGCACAAATTGCCTTTCCACAACTCACACTCTGCGAGAGTGCAAAATTACGTCGACGTGTAAAGAGTGTAAGCAGCAACACCACACTCTTCTGCACCCCTACGCATCACGTGCTGAATCCCAGCAACAACTCCAAGTCCGTCCGTTTAGGTCAAATAGTCGGTCCGCTGTTTCACGTCCGATTGGTCCGCCTGTACAATTTGCCAATCCTACACATATGCTCGCCATTCAGCCCATTGTGACACTAAGGCCCACTCTAGTGGCACAACTTGTCCTGGGTGAGCGACGCATTCCCATTCGAGCCCTATTGGATAATTGTGCTGGCAATAGTCGCATATGCCAATCATTCGTCCGATCCCTGCGTCTGGCTCCCATAAATCTGGGACCAGATCAATATTGCCAAATTTCTTTGGAGTCAATTTACGACCGGACACAACGTCTTCTCCTGTCGGCTCGTGTAATGGACTTACGGCATATTGTCTCTCCATCTGAGTCGGCGGCCGAAACCATAAAGGATCACTATGGTGGGATGACGTTGGCTGATCCACAATTTTTCCGATCAGGTCGTATAATAATGGTACTCGGACCGGATGTGTACCCGAAAATCATGAAGTCCCAAACTTACTCGAGCCCGGGTTTCCCATGGGCCCAGCTCACCATATTTGGATGGGTAATTTCCGGATCATGTCCAATGTGAGCCTTTGACAACCGCTATACGGTACCCCGGCTTCCACTAACCCCTTTTAATTTGTATTGGTCTCGAGGGCAATCTTCAATTGCCTTCGCAGCTTACAAGCGCCAATTATTTTTATTACTAACTATGAATTGTTTTTGAAAAAATGAATTTAATACATTAAAATTGAAATTTAATTTACTTATTTTTGCAACATAGCTATATGTTGCAACGCTGGCGGCAATGTTTAATTTCAAAACATATATTTCGTGGGATTACTATCCAATTATTTTTTAGCTAATTGTTGTACAATTTGTCCTTGTGCTTGAAGGACTGTCAAATTCCAACGAGCGCCGCTTTGCATCATATACGCTAGTTACTTTGTAACTATTCGATTCGTTTCGCATCTTGGATTACGTCCACAGACTACCACAACAAAGGTAAAATAATCAATAAAACCAAAAGTCAATATTGACAAAAATTTCTAAACCCCAATTTGTTTTTATTTTTTCTCTTTTTATTTACGTTGCTACGCAAACAATTGGTATAAAACTATGATTTGCTCCACAAATTTCTGAACATTGACAATAAAATAATCCAGGTCGATTAATTAAAAAATTAGTTTGGTTTAATCGTCCAGGTGTTCCATCAACCTTTACTCCTAAAGCTGGAACGCTTAATGAATGAATTACATCAGCTGCAGTTACTAAAATTCGAATTTGAGAATTTATAGGAAGAACTACTCGGTTATCTACATCTAATAAACGAAATCCGTCCACTGGTAATTCGTTTGTAGGAATTATGTATGAATCAAATTCAACATTATTGAAGTCTGAGTATTCGTAACTTCAATATCATTGGTATCCAATGGTCTTTAAAGTTACTAAAGGTTCATTAATTTCATCTAATAAATATTAAAGTCGTAAAGAAGGGAAACCAATAGATAATAAAATAATAGCAGGTAAAATAGTTCAAATAATTTCAATTGTATGTCCGTGTAATAAGTATCGAATTACATATATTTTAAAAAATAAAGTAAATATTAAATAACCAACTAAAACAGTAATTATTACTATCTTGTAGACCTAAATTTGCTCATGTTGACATTAGTATCTTATAAAAGTAAAATACATTATGCACTAATCTGTCATGTTAGAAATTAACTAATAAAGGCAATTCATTATATCTGTGTTCAGCAGGTGGAGTATTTTGTAATCATTCAATTGATGAATTTCATTGAATTGGTAAGATTACTTGTCGTTGTGATACTAAACTTTCTCAGATAGTATAGAATAAATAAAAAATTCCTAATAATGAAATTGTTGATCCAATAGTTGAAATTACATTTCGTGCTGTATAAGCATCTGTATAATCTGAATATCGTCGAGGTATTCCAGCTAATCCTAGGAAATGTTGATGGAAAAATGTAAGATTTACACCAATAAATATAATAACAAATTGACTTTTTAAAAGCTTGCTATTTAAAGTTAGTCCAGTAAATAATGGATGGATGGTGAACAAATCCGGCTATAATAGCAAATACAGCTCCTTTAGAAAGAACATAATAAAATAATATCAACAGAAGAATTAGCTAAAACAACTCCTGTTAATCCTCCTACTGTAAACAAGAATACAAATCCTAAAGCTCATAAAATAGCTGGATTGAGTTCCGTATAATGTAGCAAGTCAACTAAAAATCTTAATTCCTGTAGGTACAGCAATAATTATTGTAGCTGAAGTAAAATAAGCTCGAGTGTCAACGTCTATTCCAACTGCAAATATATGATGAGCTCAAACAATAAATCCTAAAAGACCAATTGCTAGTATAGCAAAAATCATTCCTAAAGATCCGAATGTATCCTTCTTTCCTGATTCTTGACTAATAAGATGACAAATTATTCCAAATCCAGGTAAAATTAAAATATATACTTCTGGATGTCCAAAGAATCAAAATAAATGTTGGTAAAGAATAGGATCTCCTCCTCCAGCTGGGTCAAAGAATGAAGTATTTAAAGTTCGGACTGTCTGTAAAGAAAGAAGAAGTAATAAAGCCGTAATTACAACTGATCAAAAAATTCAGCTCGAATTAAAATTCATAATGAAGTTCCCACTATACCAGATCATGCTCCAAAGATAAAATATAAAGTACCACTATCTTTGTGATTAGTAGAAAATAACCATTGTTGCGATTAAATGGCTGAAGCTTAGGCAGTATGTTGTAAATTTATTTATGAGAATTATTCTTTTTAATCAATTAGCTTTATAGTCAATAATGACATTAGACTGCAATTCTAAAGGAGTAATAAATTTACTAAGGCTTAAAAGATTATTCTTATATTGATAACTTTGAAGGCTATTAGTTTATTTAACTTAAAAAAAGAAATATAAGAAAGAAGTTAAAAACAGCCCGAAAGTTGAAATATGAGAAAAGATTAATAAAAGCTTTATATTTGATGATTTATAATATGAATATGTTATTCAGTTATTTTCATAATAATTTAGTATGAAAGCACTATAACATAATCGTATATAAAAATATAAAGTATATAAAAAATAATCGTATATAAAAAATAATCGTATATAAAAAATAATCGTATATAAAAAATAATTTAGTATGAAAGCACTATAACATAATCGTATATAAAAATAAAAATTATGAAAATAATTGATTAATATAAGAAATTTTAATTATATTAAATATGAATACTATAAAAAAGGGTAAAAATGTATAAAATAAAAACTATACTAATTAAATATTTCTATTGTATATAGCTGCTAAAATTCATCCTAAATGATTAATTGAATAATAAGCTATTAATTTACGTAAAGAGGTTTGATTAAATCCTCTTAATGCACCAATTAAACTTGATAAAATAATTCTAATAATAATGGCTTAGAATGACATAAGAAATTAATATTAACGGAACAATTTTTTTTCAAGTTATTAAAAATAATGCATTAATTCATGATAATCCTTCTATTACATTAGGAAATCAAAAATGGAAAGGAGCTGATCCTCTTTTTAGTAATAAGGAAGAAAAAAGTAATTATTTCTATAAATAGTCAGAATTTCTTTTTCCCGTATTTAGTAAAGATAAAATTACTGCAAATAAAAAAACGGAAGAAGCTAAGCTCTTTTTTCCTCTTTTTTTCTCTATTTATACATACATTTTTTTAAATTTTTTTATTAAATATTAAATAATTAAAATTAGTAAATTAATTATAATTATTATTGAAAAATATAAATTTACGTATTTTTTTTGTGGATAATTTCTGTATATTATTTAATATAAATAATTAAATTTTACAGATATATATATATATATATATATATATATATAGATTTATCTACATAACAATTTAAATAATATATAAATTTATTACACTATTAGAATGCTATATATTAATAAATTATTTCATAATAAATACTATATTTACCCAATTATTTAATAATATATCAATTATATATATATATATATATATATGTTAATTATATATTAAATGGACAATAAGGATTAATCGTACTATTATGCTTAACTGGATTGTTTAATGTTTTTTTTTTTTTTTTTGCTATGGATTATTAGATAAATATTGATTAATTAAATATTTATATATTAATATTTATCTATATATAAATTGGTATATAGACTAAATTTCAGATTCTGGATTGCAGGATTTTTTACAAAATTTCGAAATTTTTTATTAAATTTATAAAAAAAAATTTAAAAATTTATATTTTGTATTGAAAAATTGTAAATTAATTTAATTTTCATATAAATAATTATTGATTTACAATTTTTAATTATATAATTTATGAATTTATTTTATTTATAATAAATTTTAATTGTTTTAAATTTATAATAAATATAAACACTTATATTTAAATATAATTGGTAGTTTTATATATAAAAATTAACATACAATATCATTAATTAGGAAATTGTAATTTTTGTATTAGGGGTACAATAATTATTATTCATTATTTATATATTCATAATTAATTTTAATTTTATATTAGGGGATACAACATTAATTGAATAAAAGTTTTGAATTTATTTTTAATTAAAAGAAATAAAATGTGAGTAATTACCAATTTTAGTTTATTTAATTGTTAATATATTAATATTAATATGAATATTAATATTTTCTAATTTTAATTATTTAATTAATTTATTTTTATCTAAAATTGTAATTTTTTTTTTAAAATTTAAGTATACAGTTTTATTTTAGCTTATAGATTTATTATTAGTTTATTTTATATGCAAATTGTATGTATGAATTTTTATTTATTTAAATAATATTTTGTTTTTGCAAAATAGTCAGGCTTAATCCCAGTTTGTTGTTTGTTTTTGTTGACCACGAAGTCAGGCGCCAACGAAACGAACTTCTCATTGGGGTCGTATCGCTGGTAACATAAGAACTTCGAATTGTCACAAGAGACATTTGGGTTTGAAAGGTTTTTTTGTAAAGAAGCTATTAATAGCTTCTGGGGAGAATATCGCAACAAAAAACTAAGGGAACTGATGAGGATCAGTGGCGAGATCCGAAACTATAGTCTTCCCTGCCTTACCCTCGGCGGACAATGCCATACATTCCCCACTAATAAATAGTTGTTTTTTATAAAAACAACAAACTGTGATTAAGCCTGACTATTTTGCAAATACAAAATACAAATGGTATCCCAAATAACCCGTCAACACTACTGATATTTAAGTAATAAATAAATTACTTTATATTCGCAGTAATTAGTATTATTAAATAGAGAAATCTAGAAATAGTAATATTAAATAGCCAGCAGCCGCGGTTACGCGAATAATGCAAATAAATTTTGTCAGTTAAAGTTAAATAGTTTTATTGAAAATAAAATATAATTTGTTAGGTGAAATATTTAAATTATTAATTATTTTATTATAAATTAATTGAAGCTTGAAAATTTTAATAATAAACTAGGATTAGATACCCTTTTATTTAAATTTTAAATATAAATACTTAGGTCGTAGAAGTTATGTTCTTGAAACTTAAAAAATTTGGTGGTATTTTAGTCTATTTAGTGGAACCGGTTCTGTAATCGATAATCCACGTTGGACCTTACTTAAATTTGTTTAGTTTTTATACCGTCGTTATTAGAATATTTTATAAGAATGTTAATTTTCAAAATTTTTAATTTTAATTATAGTGAATTAGTATTGTGAAAGAAAACTGAAATAATTTGAAAAATTATTATTTTAAAAGAAAATTTATTTTATTGTACCTTGTGTATCAGGGTTTACCAAATAAAAATTAAATTTTCTCGATTTTAAAAGAGTTAATATATTATAAAAGTTAATGTGACAAAATTATTTTTAATAATATATTAGAAATTAAATGTTATTCGTTTTTAAAGGTATATAGTTCTTTAAGAAAAAATATAATTTAGAAATTTTATATTATTTAATTCATCCAGTTCATCAGTGGCCTTTGCTTAACGTTGACGCATTTTTTTCTATAATGGCATCAATTACGCCAAAATCGCTGTGTGCAAAGTGTTTTAAACCTTTAAATGCTGAAAAATATATAAGGTGTAACATTTGTTGTTGCCGGTTCCATTATATCTGCACTGAAATTGTTGATGTAAATATATTTGAAGTTATTAAAAAAACTAAAAATATATTTTATAATTGCAATGAATGCATAACAATCTCGAGAGAATTAGTTTCTTCCGTGTCTATGCTCTCAATTGAAGTTAGAGAGCTTAAGAAAATGCTGGTTGATTTAATTTGCCAATTTGATGTTTTAAAAGGAGCTGAAAGTCATAATCTCAATACCGGTTTGTCTAGTTCTGCTGCTCTTGGCATGATTAGCCGAATGTCTCTCTCAGATAATCATAATTTATCTAATATCTCACCACTTGGTGTTGTTGCTGCTAATGCTGATCCCGTTTCCATAGAAGCCTCTCATTTATCTGTTGTGAATGCTGGTTTTAGCAACACAAGCAATGCAGTTAATGAGTCTGTTGTTATTGTTGCAGATGCTCCAAACAGAGAAGCCGCACAATTATCTATCAATAATGTTATGCGTGATGGTATTGCTGATAATGCAGTCTGCGGTGAACGCATTAGTTTATCAGCTGGTGCCTCTCCTCATGGTCTCTCGTCTTTAAATCATAACCCAACGAACAATGTTGATGGGGTTAGAAATATAAGTAATGTTAAACATAAAAAACGGTTTTTGGTCAAAGTTCAAGTAACGAGTTGGATGTCGTAGTACAGAAAAAATGGATTCATTTATCATCGTTTAAACCTACTGTTGTTGCTGAAGATATAATAGCCTACGTTGAAAAGCACTCTAGTATAACTAGAAAACATTTAACGTGTTATAAGCTTGTAAAAAGCGATGCAAACCTTGATGAACTGAGAAGTGTTAATTTCAAATTGGGTGTTACAGCTGATTTCTACAATGAAATTTTTAAGCCGATGTTATGGCCATCGAATGTGAGAGTGCGGCCATTTCATTATTTTCCCAGGGTCCAACAGGAGCAACCTCCAGCTTAACCAACCATAGCTTATCCTCTCTTAAAATATATTATCAAAATATGTCTGGTATACGAACTAAATCTTCTGATATTTTTATGGAAACATCACAATGTAGTTATGATGTCATTGTTTTTGTGGAAACGTGGCTTAATCCTGATTTTTATGATGGTGAATTTTTTGATACCAAGCTGTATAAATTGTACCGTAAAGATCGAGACATAGCTAAAACTGGATGTTCTCGTGGTGGTGGTGTGCTTATAGCTATTAATCTATGTTTTAATTCCGTATTAATAAATTTGCCAAATAACGACAGTTTATTGGACCAACTTTGCGTGCGTATCATCGGTGCTACTAATTCAATTTATATTCTTGCTTCGTATATCCCACCTAAATCGCCAACAAGTCTTTATGATGCACATATCCAAAATATTGTTGATAATGTTCCAGAATCTGAAAATGATGGCTGTTTTATTGCCGGTGACTTTAATCTATGTAAATTAGTATGGTTATCATACCCTAAATCATCATTTATGTATGCTCATAATGTGAATTGTTTTCCAAACTATTTAAATAGATATTTGGATTTAATATATTTAAGTAAGAATATTAACTTCAAAATAGAATTATCAGATCATCCAATATGTAACGTTGATTTAAATCATGTTGCGCTTGTTGTAACCATTGAATTTTACAGTTTTAGTTCTAATATAATTGATAACTCACATTTTGATTTTAAGAGATGTGATTTCAATATTCTAAATGAAATTATTCAAAGTTGTAACTGGGAAAGTTTATTCATAAATAAGTCCATAGATGAATGTTTCGATATTTTTCTTGTTAATATAAAGGGAATATGTTTTGAGCATGTGCCTACATTGAATCCTATTAAGTATAAAATACCATGGTATACCCCAGGTTTAAAAAAAACTAAAGAACCTCAGGAACAAATTTTACAAACTCTATAAATCCACAAATTCTTTTGAAAATCATAATAAATATAAGCACTATAGCAGAGAATTTACATTCCTTAATAAGTTTTTGTACAAACAATATATTCTTGATTTTGAATCTAAAATTAATAATAATCCAAAGGCATTTTGGTCTTTTATTAAACAAAAGAAATCGTCCAGTGATTTTCCAATACCAATGGTGCTTGATTGTAAATATGCAACATCTTTCAAAGATATTGCTGAATATTTTGCTTCATTTTTTTAATCCAATTTTGTCCCAACTGATGTTGCAGATAACAACATTTCGTTGGATTTTGTTAAGGAAGTCATAAATATGGGTTCTATTAAATTAAATGAAACAGACGTATTACGTGGTTTTGAAATGTTGAAAGATTCAACTAAAATTGACATTGATGGTATTTCGCCTTATTTCTTAAAACAGTGCAGTAAATCCATTTGTTTTCCCTTAGCTCATATTTTTAATCTCTCTTTATCTAAAGGTTTATTTTTAGATAGATGGAAGATTTCTTCAGTTACCCCTGTTTATAAAACTGGTGCTAAGAATGATATAAAAAACTATAGACCTATATCAAAATTATCCAGTGTTTCCAAGCTTTTCGAACATATTATATTTAATTTCCTTTTTAACTCAGTTCATTCATTTCTATTAGTTTCTCAGCATGGTTTCATAAGAAATAGATCAACGGTGACAAATCTTCTTCTTTTTACAAATTATTGTATTTCCAATTTTGAGGATGGATATCAAGTCGATGCTATCTACTTTGATCTTTGTAAAGCATTTGACAGAGTTTCACACAAAATTTTATTGGCAAAGTTGCATAAAATAGGTATTCATTCTTCTTTTCTATTATGGATTGAGTCATATCTTACTAATAGGCTTTGTTTTGTTAATGTTGAAAGTTTTAATTCTGACTACTACGTTGCCACTTCTGGTATACCACAGGGTAGTATTTTAGGCCCCCTATTTTTTATATTATTTATAAATGATATTGATTCTTGTTTTCTTTTTGGGAAATTTCTTCTATACGCGGATGATATTAAATTATTTGCAAAAATTTCCAGTTTTCAGGATTCTAAATTATTACAAGCTGATATAAATCGATTATTTTCTTGGAGTCAATTAAACAAATTGGATTTCAACATTTCTAAGTGTGTTCACCTACCATTTAGTAGGCGTTTACAAAAAATTGATACTCAGTATCAAATTAATAATATTTTATTGTCAAAAGTATATACTAAACTTGACCTTGGGTTTGTTTTTGATTATGAACTTTCATTCAAATATCATATTGATTATATTATGCCTAGAGCTTATTCGACTTTAGCATTTTTAAAACGCAATTGTAAAGAATTTTCCGATCCATATACTCGTAAATTATTATTTACAACTTTCGTTCGATCTAAGCTTGATTATGCTTCAATAGTATGGAATCCATATTATGCTGTGCACATTAATCGCTTGGAAAGGCTACAAAAAAGTTTATCTATTTTGCTTTATATTCATTAAAGTTTTCCTTACCTCTGCCATCTTATGAATCTAGGTGTAAACTTATACATCTGGATTTATTGAGTGATCGTAGATCTAAAATGTCTATCATTTTTCTTTATAAATTGGTTTGTGGATATATAGATTGTCCTGATTTGCTTCGGTTAATTGGATTCAAAGTACCGAATATTTTCATGTAAAGACACATAATAGTAACTATGCCCAAAATGAGCCCATTGTAAGAATGCTTAACCAATTCAATCTAATAAATATAGAATTAAGTTTGGATTTTACTTATACTTTAGATAAATTTAAAGAATTATTAGATTTACACTTTATCTCATAATAATCTAGTCTGTAAGGATTTATACTTCCATAGACTGAAATAAATAAATAAATAAATGAAACCAGCAAGCAAAGTAGTAAAGACGGACTGGGCCGACTACGCTATGTCAGATCGAAGGATATATAGTGACTTTGGTGCACCACTTACATAAAATCGGACGGAAATATATATGGGAGCTACATCTAAATCTGAATCGATTTCAATAGGATTCGTCCTTGGGCCAAATACATTAGCTGTGTCAAATTTCATCCAATTCGAATCAAAAATGCGACCTGTATTTTGTTTAAAATTTAATATGGACAGACGGATGGACATGCATAAATCGACTTAAAAAGTAATTCTATGCACATTCTTAAAAGGAACCATGTGTCTATATCGTTTCCTTTTGCGTGTTACAAATATATGCACAAAGACATAATACCCTGTACCACAGTGTATCCACGAAATGGATAACCCTTTATATGTGACCAAAATATTATTTCACCCCTTTTTGCTAGTGTCACCACTACTTTTATGGTTTAATTGTGAATAGACATTAAATTGATATTCCTGACGGAGACCACATAAAGGATTTTTAGGCAAGCTTTTCAAACAAATTGACAGCAATTTAATATTTTTGATTGTCATTACGTCTCAAATCTTTAAACCAAAAACATATCAATTATTATCTAATTGAATGCCCAGTCATTCTACCAAAATTTATAGAACTCAATAAATATTTTGTATTCCGGGACGTTGGTGGTTGGACAATTTCTTCACCACACTGTGGTACAGGGTATTATGTCTTTGTGCATATGTTTGTAACAGGCAAAAGGAATCAAGATATACCCATGCTTCCTTTTGAGAATATGCATATAATCACTTTTTAAGTCGATTTATGCATGTCCGTCCGTCCGTTTGTCTGTCCATGTTAAATTGTAAACAAAGTACAGGTCGCATTTATTATCCGAATTGGATGAAATTTGGCATACGTCACTTATTTGGCCCAAGGACGAACCCTATTGAAATTGGGAAAAATCGGTTCAGATTTAGATATAGCTCCCATATATATTTTCGTCCGATTTAAGGTAAATGGTGCACCAAAGTCCCTATATATCTTTTGATTTGCACGAAATTTGGCACAGCGTACTTAATTAAGCCTAGAGTGATGTGTGCTAAGTTTCATAAAAATCGGTTCAGATTTATATATAGCTCCCATATAGATTTTCGTCCGATTTAAGGTAAATGGTGCACCAATGTCCCTAAATATCTTTCGATTTGCACGAAATTTGGCACAGCATACTGAATTAAGCCTAGAATGATGTGTGCTAAGTTTCGTGAAAATCGGTTCAGATTTAGATATAACTCCCGTATATATTTTCGTCCGATTTAAGGAAAATCGTGTACTTAAGTCTCTGTATACCTTTCGATTTCCACGAAATTTGGTACAGCGTACTGAATAAAGTCTAGAATGATGTGTGTTAAGTTTCGTGAAAATCAAAAATGCGACGTCTGTTAAGATTCATCTGTTGAATTTACCCAAAGTGGTGAAGGGTATCATATAGTCGGCCCGTCCGACTTTACCACTTTCATTACTAGTTTTTAATACAAAAGACATGTATCATTTGTATTTCCGTTTATTTTTGAATGCCCATCTCATGGTGAAGGGTATTAAATGCTCAGCAGGGTTAGGGACATAACATCGTTTCTAATTGTTTAAGTTATCCTAAATTTT
This sequence comes from Musca vetustissima, assembly GCF_032173495.1. Taxonomy (NCBI): domain Eukaryota; kingdom Metazoa; phylum Arthropoda; class Insecta; order Diptera; family Muscidae; genus Musca; species Musca vetustissima. The sequence goes on along the minus strand of NW_026877879.1, from coordinate 3,853 downwards.
TAATTGAATGTTTAAAAATTATTCCCGCTGTACAAAAACGTTTATTTCCACCGCATACCATTAAATTACCCTTTATTGTTTAAAGGAATTTCTAATCACTATTTAAATAGCAGGGTCATATTCATACAACTAATACGAATACAATATGATTATGCCGAAACCCCAAATAATGTAATTAGCCCTACTGAAGCCCTATTATTATTGTATTAAACTTCCATTAGCAATTTCTATGTATGCATGTATTTATGTAAATCCTACCGCAAGCCAGCCCTCAATTTATTCAACTAGAAAATCCATTCGGCAAACAATGGAGGTTCACATGTTGCACAACTATGCCATGAACTTCATTATAATTTCTGCATAGGGAATATTGCGTGGAACTGTTGGTTGGATGGTTTCCCATAATCCTACGATAGACAGATTATTATTAATATTTTATCAATAAACTATGATCGGGCCATCGGTATTGGTTATCTGTACTTTATGGATAAACACGGGGCAGCGAGTGAGTGAGTGAGTAGGTGGTCAATGTGTGTAATTAGTTGCCACCAAAATGTTGATGATAATAAACTTTTGTTTTTGTTTTCTGGCGAAATTTCGTTAACATCAATTTTAGGGTTAAATATTGATGCTGGGATGGTGGAATGTTATTAAAAACCACACTGAAAAACCGCAGACAATTGGAACTTTTCCATGGTGAGTTTATCGAATTTATTTTATCCGGTTGGTTTATGTGGTTGTTTTTTGCAGTTGTTGTTATTGCTGTTCTGTATTAGATTCAGTGTTTGGCAAGTTTGCATAATACATATTTACTGAACTAATAGAATAGCAATGAGCAGGGTAGTGAAAGTGCATGATGCTGATTATATATGGATTCCTATTGAAAGTAAGAATAGAAAATCATCCTCTGTGTTGGATGTGTGTGTAATGTTATCATTTTTTAGACCATCAGCCGCTAAAATGAAACTTTCAAATTTGAGATTATTTCTACACGAATTTATTAATTCACATTCAAAATGAACTTGTTAGAGTATAACCGAATCTTGCCAAATAAAACACCAAAATTATATATAAATTTTAATGGGGCCTATATTTAACCCTTTGCATGGGGTGAAAAATATTTTGACAAAAATGGCATTTAAACTCATTTCTTGACAAAGCTCTTTAATAAAGGACGTGAATAAACAAGTTCTTCCCAAAAGCTGCTCAATATAGCACACATTTTTTATACCAAACATCCTAGAAGAATAGCAAAATCTTCTAGGATGTTTGGTATTGCAAATGGTATTTATCGGAAGAGGTATTGGTATATCTCCCATATAACGATACCTCTTAATATTCGATATTTTGGTGATTTTGGACATATTTTTAACCGAAATGGATGTAATTTGGTATAGCAAATCTAAAAAGTATCGGCAAACTTTTAAGTGTAGTGGCATCTCCCAAATTTTTGGTATTTTGGTGGGATTTGGACTCGTTTTTTGACGATATTAGCTGTAATTTTAAATGCAGAAAATCTGCAGTATATGGTATTGCAACAAAATTTTGTATTTTGAGGAATTCGGTATGTTGAAGGTCCAATTTTTCAACCTGAGAGTCTGTAGTTTGATATTTTTTCTTCTATTTATCCTAGCAGCAATTCACTATGTCATGGCACCCGATCAATTTTGGGAATTTTCAATGTGCTCCACATGTTGGAGGTTATGGAAGGTCAGCCCTGACCAAACTCAACGCCTTTTTATACCCTTCACCATAAGGCTATCAGATCTGCCTATGACAAATTATAACGGGGTAGCCACCATATAGCTGTACACCCAATATTCGGGACTTTAATGTTTCTGGGCGCATGTTTCTACCTAATTGTTTGTTACTTTGGGTTGTGATATGGTAGTAAATCTTCCCACTAAAAATTATCAATATTTGTCCACCGTTTAGGGAAGCCCCCACATAACGCTACTCCCCAAAGGTCGGTAGTTTGCGGAGCTGGAGCACTTGTTTCAACCAATTTAATATTTTGGATTCTCATTGAGTAAAATGCCATCATCGTTCTCGCCCTTATTTTTTGGAACGTTAACATAATACATTGAGATGAGATTTTTTAACTCAAAATATTCTACAAAAATTTCGCTCCAAAAATCCGGATCCCCAATATTTGGATTTTATACGCGTTATACGCGGATTTTATACGCGCCACCACACTGTGTTAAAGGGAATTATAACATTGTGCATATGTTTGGTCCCTTTTGAGAAAATGCATAGAATTACTTTCAGAGTTTGTCTGTCCATGTCCGATTTGAATGAAATATGGCACAAGTCACTTATTTGACCCAAGGACGAAACCTATTGAAATTGGAAAAAATCGGTTCAGATTTAGATATAGCTCCCATATATATTATATTACGATTTTAACTAAATGGTACATCAACACAAAATATTTTTCCGATCGAGACAAAATTTTGCACAGGTTTTTAAATTAGGTCCAGTTTAATTTTGTTTTGTTAAAATCGGTTCAGATTTAGATATAGCTCCAATATGCAGTTTTGTCCGATTTTATGTAAATGGTCCACCAAATTCTCAAGGAGTGTCCGACTGAGACAAAATTTTGTACAGCGTACAAAATTAGGTCATGTTTAATGTCTGTGAAATCGGTTCATATTTAGATATAGCTCCCGTATATAGTTTCATCCGATATTAGGTAAATGGTGCACCAAACTCCCAATACTTTAAATCGGTTCAGATTTAGATAAAACTCCCAAATATATTTTCATCCGATTTAATGTAAATAGAACGCCGAAGAGCCTATGTCTGTTCGATTTACACGAAATTTAGAAGAGGTGAGTTTAGAATGATGGGTATAAAATTTGCAAAAATCGGTGAAGAATTAGATATATCGCCCATATATATTTTCGTCTGATTTTATGTATGTAGTTCACATCTGTTCCATATACAGGAGGTGAAATTGTGGACAGCGTAGCATATCAAATGGTATATGCTACATACATATATAATTTTGCGCGGTTTCATACAAATGATACACCAGTGAATCCAAGTCTTACCGATTAACATGGACTTTCTTCCATGTGATTATAAATGGTTTTAGCTTTCAAATGATATGCATCCATCATATCATTGATTGGCTTCAAAAATTTAGAAATATTTCTCACTCGATATGATCAAAGATTTGGTACACTGTGTATTTAATGAATGAAATGAACCAAGAACTTTTTGTCTGTTTTTCTTGTTTGCACTAGACCCCAATATTGCATGTTTTGAAATTAAGCAGAAATTTGCAATAGGTTAACGATATTGAAAATTACTTTAAATATTTACCCCAGAGATTTAAAACAATGAAATTTTAGATACAAAGACCATATATATAAATATTCGAGCCAGTTATTTTCGATCTTCCGAAGCAAATCTAAATTCTTCTGTTCTTCGTGTTAAATTTAATTTTTAAATATTACTTATGTTTAATTTTAAATTAAAAATTGCATAATATGCTAAGCAATATACCATTCTGAAATCAATTTGTAAAAAGTTTTATAGTAATCAATAAATATGTTTGTATGCAAATATACAAACAATTCACTTAATTACCCTTACTCTCGATTGTCACTGCATATGTAGATATTACTTCAATGTTTTTGTTCTTATTGTGAAATGTCAAACTGGTATTTGTATGTTTATGATTTATGTCATTTATGAAGATTTCTATTTAGCACTTAAAAACAATTTTTACATAGTTGTTGATGAATTATTGAAATATTTTTCCATTCAATTAGTCAATTTCATTTCAATTGATTTATCCATTTATTTAAAATGGAATAGACGATTACATTACAATATTTGTGTA
>NW_026877878.1:0-23194 GCF_032173495.1 Musca vetustissima | reverse complement strand
TTTTTTATGGTCCTATATAAGGCGTGGATTTTTTAAATTATTTTTTTTTTGTATTTTTTCATATTCTATTCATATGGTCCTATATATTAGTTCCGAACCTATGCTTGAATACCCATGAAAGATAGTTGTTTTTTATTCCTTTTTGTACTTTTGTTGTTGTTCTAAACCATCTAATGTTTTATTCATAATTTTTTTATTAATGCTTATCTGTTTTCTTCTTCTTCTTCCTTTTTTTCTTTAACAGTATAGCGCACGCGATACCTCACCGTTGAGTGTTTATGTTATGCATCCCTTTTGGAATTGGATTGTCAAGGTAAATATGTGCAGCAAACATGTGCTTACAAAATAAATTCATAAACCCCCCGTCCCAACCTCCAAACCCCACCCCTCATTTGAGGCAGGCATGTGTGGAAAAGTGAAACTATAAAACAATAAATCCTATCATAAGGTTGGATTTTCAAAAGGAGGGCAGATAGGAAGGAAGGACGGAAGGCACATATAAAATATATATAGTATATACATATTCTACGGACAACATTCCTTTGGCATTGTTACAAAAAACACGGGTATCGTATATACAAAAGACAACTACAGTGGCGATGGAAAGTAGGCGAACACTATTGAAATTGATTTTGAGGAATCAAATATTTTAAAAAATCCTGTAAGGAAAGTGTAAAAGTCAGACGGCCGGTTAATGGGTACCTTATACTATTATGGGTACATACAAGAGGTTGCAAGAAATCGGAAGAAAATATATATGGGAGATATATTGAAATCTGAAGCGATTTCAACAAAATTTAACACACATAATTCTTGGCCTAATGCAGCACGCTGTGCAAAATTTCCTCTCAATCGGAATAATTGGTGTCCAAATTATTTGAAATCGGAATATACAAGGGAGCTATATCGAAATCTGAATCGAATCATTAAAACTTAAAATACATCATTCTAGTCCTATTTCAGTACGATGTGCAAAATTTGGTGGAAATCGGACAAAATTTGAGGCTTTTGTGCCCAATTTACATGGAATCGGAGGACATTTTATATGGGAGCTATATCTGAAGCGATTTCAATACCAATTAATACACGTCATTCTAGTCCTGATTTCGGGCGCTGTGCAAAATTTCGTCGAAATCGGACAAAATTTGAGGCGTTGGTTCCCAATTTACATGAAATCGGACGAAAATATATATGGGAGCTATATTGAAATCTGAAGCGATTTAAACAAAACTTAATACACCTCATTCTAGTCATATTGCAGTACGATGTGCCAAATTTCGTCGCAATCGGACCATCGTTGGCTATTTGGTGCTCCATTTATCTGAAATCGGCGGAAAATATACAAGGGAGCTAAATCCAACACTAAACCGAGTTCCATAAAATTTAACATACCGCATTCTAGTCCTAATTCTGTACCCTCTGCAAAATTTCGTGCCAATCGGACAAAATTCGGAGCTTTGGTGCCCAATTTATTTGAAATCGGATGCAAATATATATGGGAGCTATATCCAAAACTAAACCGATTTCCATAAAATTTAACATACCTCATTCTAGTCCTAATTCGGTACCCTCTGCAAAATTTCGTCGCAATCGGACTAAATATGAAGCGATTTTAATACAAATTAATACACGTCATTCTAGTCCTGATTTAGTGCACTGTACAAAATTTCGTCGAAATCGGACAAAATTTAAAGCTTTTGTGCACCATTTACATGAAATCGGCGGAATATATATATGGAAACTATATTAAAATCTGAACCGATTTTAAGAAAATTGACTGAATTCGGTACGATGTGCCAAATTTCGTCGCAATCGGACCATCGTTGGCTATTTGGTGCTCCATTTACCTGAAATCGGACGAAAATATACAAGGGAGCTATATCCAAACCTAAACCGATTTCCTTAAAACTCAACACACCTCATTCTAGTCCTAATTCAATACCCTCTGCAAAATTTCGCAATCAAACAAATGTTGGATATTTGGTGCACCATTTTCATTAAATCCGACGATACTATACATGGAAGCTATATCTAAATCTGAAGCGATTTTCACCAATTTTAATAGTTTTTCTCCTCAGACCAAATAAATGAACGATACAAAATTTCATCTCAATTGAATGATAATTGCGACCACTATTTTGTCGTGGTGGTCCCAATACGGCGTTACACAAATTTGAAGAATTTTGAGGGTTTTGAAAACGTTTCTCTACTGTTATTTGATATTTTGGTTTCTCACTGGGTAGCAAATCAAAAATGGTCGACATTGGTCCACTTTTAGGTATAGCCTCCCTTTAAGAGTACCCCGGTATTTCGGTATTTTGAAGATTTTTGGATAGGTTTTCTAAGCGAAATGACTGTAATATTTTTTTTTTTTTTGGTTCTCATTGGATGCCCTAACTTCCTACCAAAAATGATCAATATTGGTCCAATTTTCAGGGTTCCTCCCATATAACGGTACCTACAAAATTTCGATTTATGAGGAGTTTCGGCACATTATCCAACAGAATTGGCTGAAATTTGGTATTCAGGATGCTCATTGGGTAGGAACTCTTTTTACCACAAATTATCAATATTGGTCCAATTTTAGGTATATCTCCCCTTTAAGGGTAGCGGATATTTTTCTGTATTTTGAGGATTTTGGGTAGATTTTTCAATCAAATTAACTGTAATTTGGTATTTTGGATTCTCATTGGATAACAAATCTTCGTTCCAAAACATAGCAATATCGGACCATTTATAGATATAGACCCCCTTAAAGGGTATCCCGATTTTTCGGTATTTTAATGATTTTGGTCAGGTTTTTTAAGCGAAATTACTATAATTTGGTATTTTAGGATCTCATTGGGTAGCAAATCTTCTTACCAAAAATTGTCGACATTGGTCCACTTTTAGGTATAGCCTCCCTTCAAGGGTACCCCTCGAATTTCGGAATTTTAAGAAATTTGGCCAGGTTTTTCTATCAAATTGACTGTATTTCGTATTTTGGGTTCTCGTTGGATAACAAATCTTCGTACCTAAACTAAGCAATATCGGATCATTTTTAGGTATAGACCCCCTTACAGGGTATCCGGGATTTTCTGCATTTTGGGAATTTTTGACACGTTTTTCAAATTAATTGGCTGTAATTAGGTATTTTGGATTATCGTCATTGGTCCACTTTTAGCTATAGCCCCCCGTTCAAGGGTACACCTCAGATTTCGGAATTTTAAGGATTTTTGTCCAGTTTTTAAAGCAACTGCAATTTGGTATTTTGTGCTCTTTAAGAGCAAATCTCCTCACAAATTTTCAATATTGGTCCCGTTTTAGGCTCCCATACCTCTAAATTCTATTACTTTGGAGATTTTGAGCACATTTTTCAATCGAATTGGCTGTAATTTGATATTATGGGTTCTCATTAGGTAGCAAATCTTCTTACCAAAAATTGTCAACATTGGTCCATTTTTAGGTATGGTCCTCTTTAAATGATACCCCGATTTTTCAGTATATTGATCATATTTGGGCCATTTTTCAACCGAATTGGCTGTATTTTTATATTATGTATACTCAATGGGCAGTAAATCTTCCTATCAAAAATGGTCAATATTGGTCCAAATTTCAGGGTAGCTCTCATAAAAAAGGGACCCCTCAAATTTCGATATTTTTGTGGATTTTAAGCAAGTTTTTAACCGAATTGTCCTAAATTCGATATTTTGGGTTGTCATTGGGTAGCAAAATTTCTTACCAAAAATAATCAAAATTGGTTAAAGTTTCAGGGTACCTCCCATATAACGGTACCTTCCAAATTTAGATATATGAGGAATTTCGGCAGATTTTCCAATAGAATTGGCTGTAATTTGGTATTCTGCATGCTCATTGGGTGCCAAATCTTCCTTTCTAAAGTTATGAATTTTGTCCCACTTTTAGGTTAAGCCCGATTACTCCGATTTTTCTGCATTTTGATGATTATGGGAAGGTTTTACCACCGAATTTGCTGTAATTGAAATTTTTTGGTTTTCATTGGATGGCAAATCTTTTTACCAAAAATGATTAAAATTGACTCATATTTTGGGGTTGGTCCCATATAGCTATACCCATCAAATTTCGTATTTTAGGGGTCTTGGATACGTTTTCCAAAACATTAGCTGTAATTAAGGGATCTCATTGGGCAAATTACAATAGGTTGTAATTTGATATTTTTAGTTCTCATTGTAGCAAATTTCCCTACGAAAAATTATCAATATAGGTTCAAATTTCAGGGTACCTCCCATATTATGGTACTCCTCAAATTTCGATATTTTGGGGATTTTAAGCATGTTTTCAACCGATTTGTCTCAAATTCCATATTTTGGGTTCTCATTGGATATCAAATCTCCATACCAAAAATTATTAATATCGGTTCAAGTTTTAGGTTAGCTCTCATATAAAGGTACCTTCCAAATTTCGGAATGTGTCCAAAATCACATTTTCCAAAAAAAATGTCTTAAATTCGATATTTAGGGTTCTCATTGGGTAAAAAATCTTCCTACCAAAAATTATCAATATCGGTTCAAGTTTCAGGGTAGCTCCCATATAAAGGTAACCCTGAAATTTCGATATTTTGCCGATTTTGGACACATTTTCCAAGCGAATTGTCTCAAATTCGATAGTATGTATTCTCTTTGGATGGCAAATTTCTCTACCAAAAATTGTCAATATCGGTTCAAGTTTCAGGGTAGCACCCATATAAAAGTACCCCTCAAATTTCGATATTTTGGGGATTTTAGGCACATTTTCCAACCGAATTGGCTGTAATTTGATATTGAGGGTTCTCATTGGGTAGAAAACATTCCTACCAAAACTTATCAATATAGGCCCATGTTTCAGGGTAGCTCCCATATAAAGGTACCCCTCAAATTTCGATATTTTGGGGATTTCAGGCACATTTTCCAACCGAATTGGCTGTAATTTGGTATGTAGGGTTCTTAGGGAGTAGCAAATCTCTCTACCAAAATTTATCAATATTGGCCCATGTTTCAGGATAGCTCCCATATAAAAGTATCCCTCAAATGTCGATATTTTGGGATTTCAGGCACATTTTTCGACTGAATTTGCTGTAATTTGGTATTAAGGCTTCTCTGGGGGTAGCAAATCTCCCTACCAAAATTTATCAATATTGGTCCATGTTTCAGGGTAGCTCCCATATAAAAGTACTCCTCAAATTTCGATGTTTTGCGATTTTTAAGCACATTTTCTAATCGAATTGACTCTAATTTGACATTTTGGGTTCTCGTTAGGTAGGAAATCTTCCCACCAAAAATTTTAAATACTGATCCACTTTTAGGTGTATTTGAGGATTATTGACGTCCGAATCGTGTCAATAATCTTCAAAAAATATATTTTTTTAAGTTCCCATTAGTTAGCAAATCTTCCCATCCGTACTCAACTAGATTTTACTTTTTTATATAAATTTTCAAATCCATAAAAAAATTAGATTTTAAAATTAAAAAAAAAAAAAAACTTCTGCGGAATTCCCTTGCGTGTTCTGCCATGAATGCGGTAATTATAAATAAATTGTGATATTTTCACACACACACGTTCTTTCCGGCATATATCAATGTTATAAATACGTAATAATTAGGAGATAAGGGGTGGGAAGTAACTTCGAATGAATGTTATTAATCACCCGGCAGTTTTTAAAGAAAAAAAAAATACCAGACCGCAGATAGCGTGATAGTCAAGTGTGGTGGGTCATCAATAAATGAAATGATAAGCAGAGTGACTTATTTCTCAATAAGTATTGAGACACCTTTCAGAGATAATCTAAATGTGATAGAAAAAATTACTTTAAAATTGGATACCCAAGAAAAAACTTTTAATTATGAAATGACTTCCGATTAAATTGAAAAAAAAATTTTTTTTTCTTCCAACCAAATATAGTCACCCTCCAAAAATTTAAATATTTTAAATCTCGTCATTTATATACAACCCCCATTGGGTGCTAATAAAACAAATTGTTTCCCTTCAATCACGATTCGTCATACAATTAATTACAGCGGGGAATTAATCAAACCACTGTGCCCCTGTTTTTTTTCAGTTTTTCTGTTCATGGCTTTGCATGTGTACGGCCTATTTATGTCAAAGGCTCAAGCAGAAAGGATATTTGCCTCTCGGCAGTTGTTATTTTAGCTTTTCATTTGTTTGGCAAATCTAGGCAATTAAAATCAACATAAGCAGGGCAGTGAAACATGTAGATATGTGTGTTTGTAGGTACATAAGGGTGGAAGCCCTCAAAAATAATTTTTAGAAAAAAAATCATTTAAAAAATCCACGCCTTGTGGTCTTGTTAGTTGGCTTGTGCCAGAACTTTCTTTCCATAAGCCGAGCTTAAAAAAGGTTTCCAGGCGCGTCGGTCTTCTGCGCAGTTTTTCCAATTTGACCATATTCGGCAATGATCTTAGTCTTTCCATCTTATTCGTGGCCTTCCCCTTCTGCGTCAACCATCAGCTGGTTCGCTTTTATATGGCTTCTGGGCTGGGGCATCTTCATCCCTTCTCACAACATGACCTAGCCAACGTAGTCGCTGCAGCTCAATACGTCTAACAATGTCGATGTTCGATAATAGCTGGTACAACGCAGATTGGCCGTAGATCTTTCGGAGAATTCACCGTCAACGCAGATCGGCCCATAGATCTTTCGGAGAGTTTTAGCCTTATCTGCTTACGCAATTACCCATGCGTCAGATCCATATATCAACACGGGTAGTATCAGCGTCTTGTAGAGTGTGAGTTTGGTCTGGCTGGCGGGAGGTGGCCTTGCTTTTGAGTTGTTTGCTCAGACCATAGTAGCATCGGTTGGCCATCACTATCCTTCTTCGAATTTCAAAACTGATGTCCATCGTTTTGTTTATGGCGGTACTAAGATATATAAAATCTTTGACTACCTCGAAGCTGTAGTTCTTGTTTCTAAACTGCTTACTTAGACTATAGTAGCATCTGTTGGCCATCACTATCCTTCTCCGAATTTCAAAACTGATGTCATTCGTTTTGTTTATGGCAGTACTAAGGTATATAAAATCTTCGAAGCTGTAGTTCTCAAGTTCCACAGTTGGTCCGAGTCTACTGGACTTCTTGCGCGTTCATACCATCAGCTTGGTCTTCTCGCCGTTTACTGCCAGACCCACTTTGGCAGACTACTTCTCAAAGGTGGCTGTTACCTCTCTCAATGTTCGACCCATTATGTCGATGTCATCGGCGTAGGCGAGTAACATGTGTTGTTTGGTGTACCGAGTGCCATTTCTGTTCACTTTTGCCTCTCGTATGACCTTTTCCAGTAGGATGTTAAAAACGTCACACGGCAAACTATCACCTTGTCTGAATCCTCGTTCGGTATTAAAGGGCTCCGAGAGGCCCTTTCCGACTTTAACTGCTGATCTTGTGCCAGTTAAAGTTATCCTGCATAGCCGGATTAATTTTGCATGAATGCCAAAAGCAGACATGACTTTAAACACCTCTGAACGGATAGGGCTATCGAAGGCGGCTTTATAGTCGACGAATAGGTGAAATGTGTCGATGTGTTTTTCGTGGGTTTTTTTCAGGATTTGGCGCAGGAATGCCAAATGCAGACATGGCTTTATACACCTCTGAACGGATAGGGCTATCGAATGCGGCTTTATATGGATTTGCCAGGTCTGAAGCCGCATTGGTATGGTCCAATAATGTCATTGACCATTGGCTTCAATCGTTCGCACAGTAATCCAGCACTTTATATGCAATGGGAAGGAGACTTATTCCTCCATACTTGGCACATATTGTCTTGTCTCCTTTTTTGTGCACGGAACACAGGATGCTGAGGTTCTAATCGTTGAGCATGCATTCTTCTAGCCAAATTGTACTAATCAGCTGGTGCATGTTCCTTACCAGCATCTCACCACCAGGTTTGAATAGTTCGGCTTGTAAACCATCGGCACCTGCTGCTTTAATATTCTTCAGCCGATTGATTGCTATTCTGACCTCATCTTGGCTAGGTGGTATGTACTCTATACCGTCATCTATTATTGGGTATCCTCTATTGAGGATACCCCTCTTCACTGCTACTATTTGATACCAGAAGTTTTTCAAAATGTGCCTTCCATATCCTCAGCACGCTGTCTGTATCTGTAACCTGTAACTTCTTCATCTCTACAGGAGGATGTGCCTGCGCCAAAGTCTTCGGTTTGGTATTTTACCCGTTGGTAGAATTTTCGGACTTCATTCTGACATATCGATTTGCTCACGCTCACGTTTTTCTTGTTCTTTCTTCTTTTTTCTGAAAATACGTTTCTCCTCTCTCCTTTTCTCGCGATAATTCTCCATCACATTATGTGTTGCTACTGTCTGCAGGGTTGCCCTATACGCTGCGTTTTTCATATCAGTAGCATTACGGCACTCCTGATCATACCATGGGTTTCTTGGTGATGGTCTTTGGTACCCAAGTGTTGATTTTGCTGCAGTTTGTAGGGAGTGGGTAATTCTTTGCCATTGTGCTTCTATATTATTATCAGGACAAGGAGTGCTTTCGTCAAGCAGTTGGGTAAGTTGAGCGGAGTAGGCCTCGGCTACCTGTTGTGTTTGCAGCTTTACGAAGTCAAATTTCCGTGTTGCATTAGATCGCACCTTTGCTTCTACATTAAGACTGGTGCGAACCTTGGCTGCTACAAAGTAATGGTCCAAATCGATATTCGCTCCTCGGATCGATCGAACGTCTAATACACTGGATGAATGCCTTCCGTCTATCACAACATAATCAATTTGATTTCTCGTTGTTCGATCGGGAGAAATCCAAGTGGCCTTGTGTATATCGAGATGCTTGAATCTGGTGCTGCTAATTACCAGGTTTTTTGCTGCCGCGAAGTCAATCATCCTCATGCCATTGTCGGATGTTTCTTCATGAAGGCTGAATTTTTCGACGGCGACGGCCAAAAATATTTTCCCTTCCGATTTTTGCATTAATGTCATCGCCAGGGCATCGATCATTTGCTGTTTTTAGGCGCTCGTAAAATATGTCTTTGGTCTGGTGAGCTTTGTTTTCGGTCGGAGCATGGGCGCAAATAATACATCAGTCTTTGTTGCGCTTTTATGAACTTCGTTTTTATGCGGATTATAACAATTCGCTCATCTACTGGAGTGAGTCTGGAGACGAGGTCTTTTATTCTCTTATTAACCACAAATCCGCAGCCAAATTCATGTCGCGTTTCTTGGCGGCTATAATACAGACGCCCTGTACGCCAATCATCTCATTTTCTTACGCCAGTCCCTTTCCATAGGGTACCCCTATTAATCTCAATTGTTGGGAGTTTGTGCAAGTTTATCATTCGAATTGGCTATAATTTGGTATTTTGAATCCTCATTAGATAAAAAACTTTGTACCAAAAATTATTAATATCGGTCCATTTTTTATTGTAGCTCCCATATAAGGGTACCCCTATTTTTCTGAATTTTTGGGATCTTGGCCAAGTCTTTCAACCGAAATGGCTATAATTTTATACTTTAAGTTCGCATTAGGTTGCAAATGCACCTACTAAAAATAATCGATATCGATCTACGTTTTAGGATAGTTCTCATATAACAATACCCCCTATTATTCCGAATTTTGGGCATTTTTGACACATTTTTTAACCAAATTGCCTGTAATTTGGTACATTGACTAACCATTGGCTGGTAAATCTCCCTACCAGAAATAATCGACATAGCTCAACTTTTTAGGCTGGCTCCCATATAACGGTACCACCAAAAATTCCGATATTTGGGGATTTTGAGAATTTTTTTTCAACCGAAATGGCTATAATTTGTTATTTTGAATCCTCATTAGGTAATAAATCTCCCTACCAAAAATTATCGATATCGGTCTACTTTTTAGGATAGCTCCCATATAAAGGTACCCCATTATTCGGTATTTTGGGGATTTTTGACACGTTTTTCAAACGAATTGGTTGTAATTTGGTTGATTGTGTTCGCATTGGGTAGAAAATCTCCATACCAAAAATGATCGAATTCTGTTCACTTTTTATGATAGCTCCCATATAACGGTACCCCCTATAATTCGAATTTTTGGGGATTTTGGGAATTTTTTTAACTGAAATGGTTATAATTTGGTGTTTTTAATCCTCATCAGATAGAAAATCTCCCTACCAAAAATTATCGATATTGGGTCACTTTTAATAATAGCTCCCATATAACGGTAAAAATCCCCACCTTCTGTCGGACCCTTAAAAATAATTATTAAAAATATTTAATTTTTTTTTAATTTTTATTTTCTGTTTCTCTTCTTCATTCCAGTTCTTTCCACGATGGCTGGCACCGAACGTTATGACCTTCCTCGGATTCCTATGTACAGCTTTAAATTTTTTCCTACTCTCATATTATGATTGGAATTTCTATGCCAGTTCCGGCCTGGATGGTACAACACCCATCCCTTCCTGGGTATGGCTGTGTACGGCCATCAACATTTTCCTGGCCTACACCCTCGATGGCATTGATGGTAAACAGGCAAGGCGCATAGGCCTCTCTGGACCGTTGGGAGAACTTTTTGATCATGGATTAGATTCGTACACAGCTGTATTGATACCCACATGTCTGTATAGTATATTCGGACGTTCGCCGACCTATTCTGTGGCACCCATACGTATGTACTATGTATGTTGGATGGTGTTCTTTAACTTTTATGTTTCCCATTGGGAGAAATATAATACCGGTGTCCTCTACCTACCCTGGGGCTATGATCTGAGTATGTGGGGCTCTACAGCTATGTATCTGATCACATGGTGGTGTGGTTTTGAATTTTGGAAACGTGAACTGCCATTTGGCATCCCGCTGGGTAATGCCATGGAATTTTTGCTGCATTTCAGTGCCATGGCCAATACACCCATGGTGGTGGTGAATATTTACAAGTAAGTGGCTCTAAATTAATTTTAAAATTCCGATTTTAATTTTGATCTCCTTTCTTTTTCAGCTCTTATGTCCAGCGTACGGGTAAAATGCGCACATTTAAGGAAGCCATACGGCCACTGTGGCCCCTCTTGGCCTTTATGGTTTTACTTATACTGTGGCCTTTTATCTCACCCAATGATATTATGGAAAAGGATCCCCGGGTGCTGTTTATGCTGAGCGGTACCATATTTTCAAATATTAGTGTAAGTCCTCCTGCCTCTGTAATTTAAAAAAATGTTTCCTTTGGAAATTTAGCTACTTCTTGACGGTTGCCTATCTCAACATTTCTTAGGAAACTTATCCATTTCCTGGCGGTTCCCTATCTCAAAATTTTCTTCGGAAATTTATCCACTTCATTGTGGTGGACCCCCCGTTCCTTATCTTTAGTTTTTAAAATTTTTTTTTATTGATTTTTTTATTTCAACAATTTTGTATTTTTTATTGCGGTTTTTTCTGTGACGAACCTCGTCGAACGACCCGTTGCCGCATTTTCAAGTACTTTTAATTATACCACAGTAAATCAATTGGGTATACACTTTGATAACTATGAATCACACTTGTTGTTGTTGTAGTAGTGTTGTTGTAGTATTACCACCAAAGGTGATTTCATTTAATGTCCAGCAACCACTAAAGAACCTATGACCATATTTGAGGCTAGAAAAATAGCCGATGTATTTCTTGAGGCACAACATTTTATTGATAAATAAAAAAAAACGTGACAAATGGGACTAATAGGTATTTGAAAAGATAAAAAATATAAAACGAAAAAATATATTTTTTATAACAGAAATTGAAATTAAAAAATAACATTTTCCTAAAAAAGGCAATTTTAGTTCCGACATTTTTTCAGAATAAAATTCCTGTCTGTTTAAATCACGTTAGAGCTTTGAAATTTTGCACAAGCATTGCTAGTGCTTCAAGAATACTTGATATTGAAAATGGGATATATCGGTCCATGTTTTGGAATAGGTCCCATTTAACGATATCCCAAAATATTCGAAATTTCAGATATTTGTGAAAAATTTTTTCAATCGAATTAACTGTAATTTGATATTTTGAGTTCGCAGTGCGTAACAAATCTCCCTACCAAAATGATCGATATCGGTCAACTTTTAAGGATATTCTCCATACAACGGTACCCCCAAAAATTCAGATTTTTGGAGATTTTGAGAACTTTTTTCAACCAAAATGGCTATAATTTAGTATTTAGACTTTCCATTGCGTAGCAAATCTTCCTATCAAAAATGAGCGTCATCGGTCCACTTTTTAAGATAGCTCCCTTATAAGGTTTCCCCTATTAGTCTGAATTTTTGGAAGCTTGGGCAAGTTTTTCAATCGAATTGTATATAATTCGGTATTTTGAATTCTCATTAGATAGTAAATCTCGTTACCAAAAATGATTAAGATTGGGCCACTTATTATGAAAGCTTCCATATAAGGGTACCCCCATTATTCTGAATTTTGGGCATTTTTGACAGATTTTTTTATCCGAATTGCCTGTAATTTAATACATTAACTTCCCATTAGCTGGTAAATCTCCCTACCGAAAATGATCGGCATAGGTCCACTTTTTAGGATAGCTCCCATATAACGGTACCACCAAAAATTCCGATTTTTGGGGATTTTGAGAATTTTTTTCACCGAAATGGCTATAATTTGTTATTTTGAATCCTCATTAGGTAGTAAATCTCCCTATCAAAAATAATCGATATCGGTCTACGTTTTAGGACAGCTCCCATATAAGGGTACCCCCATTATTCCGAATTTTGGGCATTCTTGACATATTTTTCAACCGAATTGGCTGTAATTTGGTACATTGAGTTCGCATTGGGTAGCAAATCTCCCTTCCAAAAATGATCAATATTGGGCCACTTTTTATGATAGCTCCCATATAACGGTATCCCCAAAAATTCACATTTTTGTGAATTTTGAGATTTTTTTTCAAGCGAAATGGCTATAATTTAGTATTTTGAATACTCTTACGTTGCAAATCCTTGTAGTAAAAATTATCGATATTGATCCGCATTTTATGATATCTCCCATATAAGGATACCCCTATTTTTTCTGAATTTTGGGGATCTTGGTCAAGTCTTTCAACCGAAATGGCTGTAATTTGGTACTTTGAGTTCGCATTGGGTACCAAATCTCCCTACCAAAAATTATTTATATCGGTTCACGTTTTATGATAGCTCCCATATAACGTACCAATAAAAATTCCGATTTTTTTGGGCATTTTGGGACCTTTTTTCAACCGAATTGGCTATAATTTGGTATATCGAATCTTCATTAGTCAACAAATTTTTGTACTAAAAATTATCGATATTGGGCCACTTTTTATGATAGCTCTCATATAACGGCACCTCCCATTATTCCGAATTTTTGATATTTTTGGCACATTTTTCAACCGAATTGCCTGTAATTTGGTTCCTTGAGTTCGCATTGGGTAGCAAATCTCCTACCAAAAATTATCGAATTGGGACTACTTTTTATGATAGCTCCCATATAAGGGAACAACCAAAAATTACGAATTTTGAGAACTTTTTCAATCGAAATGGCTATAATTTAGTACTTTGAATACTCATTACGTTGCAAATGCTTGTAGCAAAAATTATCGTTATTGGTCCACTTTTTATGATAGCTACCATATAACGGTACAACAAAAAATTCCGATTTTTGGGGATTTTGAGAACTTCTTGTCAAACGAAATGGCTATAATTTAGTATTTTGTACCATCATTAGGTATCAAACCTCCATACCAAAAAATCCCCCTTCTAAACTCGATAAGTGTTAAAAGTTTATTTTAATTTTTTTTAACAATTTTTAAATTATTTTTTAAAAGTTTAAAATAAAAAAATCCGCGCCTTATGTGGACCCTCAAAATTAATTTTTTAAAAAATTCACGCCTTATATGGACTCTCAAAATTAATTAATGTGGTACCCCTTAAAAATAATTTTTAAAAAATTCACGCCTTATATGGAGTCTCAAAATTAATTGTTGTGGTACCACTTAAAATCATTTTTAAAAAATCCACGCCTTGTTGTGGTACCCCTTAAATATAATTTTTGAAAAATCTACGCCTTGCGTAGGACCCTTAAAAATAATATATATATATATATATATATATTTTTTTTTTTCTAATTTTTAAGTAAATTCTTACCTTCTTTGTTTTCTCTTTTTTTGCAGTGCCGCCTGATTGTTGCCCAAATGTCGAATACACGCTGTGAAAGTTTCCACTGGATGACACCGATCTATGTGATTTGTATAGCCCTCGGTCTGTGGCTGCCATTCCTAGAACGTTTCATGTTATATTTCCTATTCGTGATCACCACGCTTGCCCATTGGCATTATGGCGCTGCTGTGGTCAATCAAATGTGTGAACATTTCAATCGGATTTGTTTCAGTGTACATATGCGACAACCTGCTGCAGATAAATTAAAGGCCAAAATTAATGGTCAAAGCTCAAGTACAACAACAAATGACAACAACACTATCACATCATCATCGACAACAACAACATCATCAGCAGTTACTTCCAATTTAGAAAGCCCCCACTCCTCCACCTCGATCTTGGCATCACAAAAATTAGAATAATATAATTTTTTATTTAATAATAATGTTTAAGTGTGTGTGTTCTTATTTGAAAATTATTTTTTTAATTTAATTTAATTTTTTTGGAAAGTATTTTTGTTATTTTAATGTTTAATTTTAAATTGTATTTATTTGTTTTATCTTAACGAACCAAAAGGAAGAAGATCATTCAATTCAGGGCATTATGTTTGTATGTGCGTGTGTTTTGAGGCTATATATTATACATAATTCAATACTGAGATTCTAATGCTATATAAATATGCATATATATATTTTTTTTAATTTTTAATTTGTTGTGATTTTGTTTGCATATTGTGTATTTATAAAAAATCCT
This sequence comes from Musca vetustissima, assembly GCF_032173495.1. Lineage (NCBI taxonomy): Eukaryota > Metazoa > Arthropoda > Insecta > Diptera > Muscidae > Musca > Musca vetustissima. The sequence goes on along the minus strand of NW_026877878.1, from coordinate 8,349 downwards.
TATTAGAATTTCTAAATATTGATAATAAGCTTTGTATTAATTCTCAGTCTAAATGTAGTAGTGTGTAATTTAAAAAAAAATAGATTAGCTTTATATTATTTCAAACGCTTATTTAATTTCCTCTGCAATTTTTATTATTTTTAATTTGTTTTCTTTTTAATTTTAATATTTTTTAATTCTTATTTTTTCTCTCGAATCTTTGGTTCCTTTATTTTTATTCTAATGTTCAATATATCAAGATTGTTTTAGAATTGATTTGATTGATAGGTCAGGGGTAAAATATCTATTTTTTAAAAAATTAATTTTAAAAATTTTATTTCCTCTACCTGCCAAAAAAATATTGTTCTCAAACAATCTTGTCAAATTTGTATAAAAACAAATTTAGTCATCACCCAATCCCTTTATTTATTTTAATCAAGAAATCTGATTAATAAACCAAAAAATTTTTAATAAAAAATAATACCCCCCTTTCTTAATCTTAATCTAACCTATAGTCCCAATTAAACCTTCAATATTTCAATATTCTAAGAAACCAGCACAAATTTTAATAATCTATAAAATTTATTTTGAGATTGTATTTTTTTTAAATTCAAGCCTTGTGTTAATTCCTAAAAAAATATATTTAAAAAATGTTTTAATGCTATAAAAAATATTTTATAAAGATCTACCCAAAGCGTAGATTTTTCAAAAAAATATTTTTAAGGGATCTATCCAAGGCGTAGATTTTTTAAAGAATATTTTTTAGGGGTCTTCGCGGGCGTGGATTTTTTAAAGTTCTACCCAAGGTGTAGAATATTTTTTTTTTTTGAAAATCCATACCTTGTCCAATCGTAATGAAATTTGGCACAGCTCATTCTTTTGGCCCGGGGACTAACCCTAATGAAAGTAATGAGAATCGATTCAGGTTTAGATATAGCTACCATATATATTTTCATCCGATTTTATGGAAATCGGGCACCAAGTAGTCAAAGTTTGTCCGATGGCCAAGAAATTTTACACAGAGTACTGATTTGGGTCGATAATGATGTGTCTGAAATTTTATTGGAATCGGTTCGGAATTAGATGTAGGTCCCATGTATATTTTCATTCGATTTCATGTAAATCGTGCACCAAATGGCCAATGTTTGTCCGATTGTGATGAAATTTGGTATAGAGTCAAGAATTAGGTCTAGAATGAGGTGTATTAAATTTTGTGCAAATCGCTTCAGATTTCGATATACCTCTCATATATATTTTCATCCGATTTCATGTAAATCGAGCACCAAGGAGCCGAAGTTGGTTCGATTGCGATGAAATTTGGCACAGCTTACTGAATTAGGTCTAGAATGATGTGTATTAAATTTTGTGCAAATCGCTTCATATTTCGATATAGCTCTCATATATATTTTCATCGGGTTTCATGTAAATCGGATACCAAATGGACAAAGTTTGTTCGATTGCCTTGAAATTTAGCATGGAATACTGATTTGGGTCTAGAATGATGTGTGTTAAGTTTTATTGAAATCGCTTCAGATTTCGATATAGCTTCCATATATATTTCCATCCATTTTTTTTAAAATCGGCCACCAAATGGCCAAATTTTGTTCGATTGCCATGAAATTTAGCATGGAGTACTGAATTGAGACTGACATACGGTGTGTTGAATTTGGTTGAAATCGCTTCAGATTTCGATATAGCTCCCATATATATTTTCATCCGATTTTTTGAAAATCGGCCACCAAATGGCCAAATTTTGTTCGATTGCCATGAAATTTAGCATGGAGTACTGAATTGGGACTGGCATAAGGTGTGTTGAATTTTATTGAAATCGCTTTAAATTTCGATATATCTCCTATATATATTTTCATCCGGTTTCATGTAAATCGAGCATCAAGGAGCCGAAGTTGGTTCGATTGCGATGAAATTTGGTACAGGTTAATGATTTAAGACTAGAATGATGTGTATGAAATTTCATAGAAATCGGTTCAGTTTTAGATATAGCTCCCATATATATTTTCCGCCGATTTTAAGGAAACCAAATAGCCAATGTTTGTCCGATTGCCTTGAAACTTAGCATGGAATACTGATTTGGGTCTAGAATGATGCGTATTAAGTTTTGTTGAAATCGCTTCAGATTTCGATATAGCTCTCATATATATTTTCATCGGATTTCATGTAAATCGGGTACCAAATAGCCAATGTTTTTCCGATTGCCTTGAAACTTTGCATGGAATACTGATTTGGGTCTAGAATGATGTGTTTTAAGTTTTATTGAAATCGCTTCAGATTCAGATATAGCTCCCATATATATTTTCATCCGATTTTATGGAAATCGGGCACCAAGGAGCCAAAATGTTTCCGATAACGATGAAATTTTGCACAGCGTACAGAAGAATTAAGACTAGAATAATGCGTGTTAAATTTTATTGAAATCTATTCAGATTTCGATATAGCTCCCATATATATTTTCATGTGATTTCATGTAAATCGGATACCAAATGGCCAAATTTTGTCCGATTGCGATGAAATTTTGTACAATGTATTGGATTTGGACCAGAATGAAATGTGTGAAGTTTTATAGAAATCGCTTTAGATTTCGATATAGCTCCCATATATATTTTCATCCGATTTCATGTAAATCGGGCACCAAAGAGCCAAAGATTGACCGATTTTGATGAAATTTGGTACAGTGTCAAGAATTAGGTCTAGAATGATGTGTATTAAATTTTGTTGAAATCGCTTCAGATTTCGATATAGCTCCCACATATATTTTCATCCGATTTTAGGTAAATCGAATACCAAATGGTCAAAATTTGTTCGATTGTGATGAAATTTTGCATAGAGTTTTACATTTGAACTAGAATGAGTTGTGTTAGAATGGATGGATTTTTGGAAAAAATAAAATTTTTTGAAAAAAATTTTTTTAAAGAAATTTTTTTTTTCTAAAAAAAATTTATTATTTCTTATTTTCTTTTCTGCTTTATTTTCGGTAATTTATTGCCAATCTCACAAAATAGTTAACTAATATTTGTTTCTATAGTTTACACATAACCTCAAAAAAAAAAAAAAAAAATTAAAAAAATATTTTTTTAAATAAAATGCAATCTATAACACAAATTTGTTACCAAATATTAAGCAAAAGAATTATTTGTATTAAGTATATTAATATTTTATTGCTAATTTTAAGTTCTTTAGTGACATAAATATTTATTTTTTTTTAATTTCAAACTAACCTCAAAAAATATATTTCTATAAAATATATTTTTTTTCCAAATTTCAATAAAGGTCAATTTCAAATTACAACCTAATAAAATAATAAATCATAACAATAACAGTCTAAAAATAATAAATCTTAATCCGTAAACTCTGTCTCTCTCTAGAATTCCCTCTATATCAACAATAAGACACCCCTCCCCCAGCCCTCTACACATATAACTATCTATTTTTGTATAACAATAAAAATAATGGTGATATACATTTAATAAAAAATACTAATAATAAAAAAACAACAACAACATGAAGAGATTAATAATAAACAACAACATGAAGAGATTAATAATAGAAAACCAAATACAAATCCAGGAAAAAAGACATCACTTCATATTAAGAGACAAAAAAATATTCAACTATAATTTAATTTAAAAAAATAATTTAAATAAAAAAATTAATTTTTTAAAATAAATTATTTTAAAATATATATAAATATTGTAAAAAATATATAAATACTCAGAAAATAGCTTGGAACGTAATTCTACATATGAAGGAAAATAAAAGTTTCAATACAAATATTTATAAACATAATAATTATATATAAATATTTAATAATAATAAAAATAAAATTTGAAATAAAAAAAGACAAAATTATAACGAATAAACAATGCAAATAAATTATTATTATTTTAATTTAAAATATTCAAAAAAAAAAATATATTTTATTACAATTTTAAAATGTTAGGTAAGATCGACCATTAATTTTACCATTACTACAAAATACTAAAAAAAATATTTTATTTTAAATTTGAAATTTTTATATTTTTTTATTATTATGTTAATACAAAATTTTAGGTAAAAATCGACCAAAACTTTTCAGACCAACAAGTTTTTATTTGTTTTTTTTTTTAATTTCTTTAAAAAATCATCATATATTATTTTTTATTGTTTTTTAATGACTATTTTCCATATTTTTTATATATATTTTTTTCAGCCATGTTCCGGCATATATTAAAATATTTCAAATCAATTTTGTATTCGCAGTATTTAAGCCATGGTCTATTATGGGTGTACGCTCAGTAATTTCCTAATCCAAACCTCCCATCGCAATGAAAGGCTTTCTAACAACACTTTTGCTATTGGGACTATTGTCCGGTTCCACACTGGCCTCAGAGGTAAGAGGAGTCAATTATTTCAATTAAAAAAAAAATTAATTCTTTTCTTTTACAGCGCAAAGTAGGACGTTTCACTGTGAGAAAGGTAGGCTAAGCAAGGAATAAAGACGAGAAAATATCCACAATTTGCATTGGTCACCAAAAATAAAAAAAAACGAAATTTATAAAAAATAAAAATAATTTTTAAAAAATCCACGCCTTGTGTAGGACCCCCAAAAATAATTTTTAAAAAATCCACGCCTTGTGTAGGACCCCCAAAAAGAATTTTTAAAAAATCCACGCCTTGTGTAGGACCCCCAAAAATAATTTTTAAAAAATCCACGCCTTGTGTAGGACCCCCAAAAATAATTTTTAAAAAATCCACGCCTTGTGTAGGACCCCCAAAAATAATTTTTAAAAAATCCACGCCTTGTGTAGGACCCCCAAAAATAATTTTTAAAAAATCCACGCCTTGTGTAGGACCCCCAAAAATAATTTTTAAAAAATCCACGCCTTGTGTAGGACCCCCAAAAATAATTTTTAAAAAATCCACGCCTTGTGTAGGACCCCCAAAAATAATTTTTAAAAAATCCACGCCTTGTGTAGGACCCCCAAAAATAATTTTTAAAAAATCCACGCCTTGTGTAGGACCGCCAAAAATAATTTTTAAAAAATCCACGCCTTGTGTAGGACCCCCACGCCTTGTGTAAAAAAATAATTTTTAAAAAATCCACGCCTTGTGTAGGACCCCCAAAAATAATTTTTAAAAAATCCACGCCTTGTGTAGGACCCCCAAAAATAATTTTTAAAAAATCCACGCCTTGTGTAGGACCCCCAAAAATAATTTTTAAAAAATCCACGCCTTGTGTAGGACCCCCAAAAATAATTTTTAAAAAATCCACGCCTTGTGTAGGACCCCCAAAAATAATTTTTAAAAAATCCACGCCTTGTGTAGGACCCCCAAAAATAATTTTTAAAAAATCCACGCCTTGTGTAGGACCCCCAAAAATAATTTTTAAAAAATCCACGCCTTGTGTAGGACCCCCAAAAATAATTTTTAAAAAATCCACGCCTTGTGTAGGACCCCCAAAAATAATTTTTAAAAAATCCACGCCTTGTGTAGGACCCCCAAAAATAATTTTTAAAAAATCCACGCCTTGTGTAGGACCCCCAAAAATAATTTTTAAAAAATCCACGCCTTGTGTAGGACCCCCAAAAATAATTTTTAAAAAATCCACGCCTTGTGTAGGACCCCCAAAAATAATTTTTAAAAAATCCACGCCTTGTGTAGGACCCCCAAAAATAATTTTTAAAAAATCCACGCCTTGTGTAGGACCCCCAAAAATAATTTTTAAAAAATCCACGCCTTGTGTAGGACCCCCAAAAATAATTTTTAAAAAATCCACGCCTTGTGTAGGACCCCCAAAAATAATTTTTAAAAAATCCACGCCTTGTGTAGGACCCCCAAAAATAATTTTTAAAAAATCCACGCCTTGTTGAGGACCCCCAAAAATAATTTTTAAAAAATCCACGCCTTGTGTAGGACCCCCAAAAATAATTTTTAAAAAATCCACGCCTTGTGTAGGACCCCCAAAAATAATTTTTAAAAAATCCACGCCTTGTGTAGGACCCCCAAAAATAATTTTTAAAAAATCCACGCCTTGTGTAGGACCCCCAAAAATAACTTTTATAAAATCCACGCCTTGTGTAGGACCCCCAAAAATAACTTTTATAAAATCCACGCCTCGTGTGGGACCCCCAAAAATAACTTTTATAAAATCCACGCCTTGTGGAAGACCCTTAAAAATATTTTTTATAAAATCCACGCCTTTACTTGTTTAATTAATTTTTTTATTTCTTTATTGGAGATTTTTTATGCCACGTGTCCATGGACCTGCTAGGGTCTATAGTAGGGAGGAACAAAGAATTTCTGGTATAAAAAAAAATAATTAGGAAAAATTGACTTTTCATTTCCATATACTCACATCTGATGATTTCGAGGCGGAGCCAGACACAATCAGGCTGACAATTAATAGTCCGATTCCTACTAAACCTTTCATTGCAATAGACGTTCGTGGAAAATTAAAATCAATTGTTAGTTTTTTGAAAGTTTTAAATATTTCGATAACAAATCTGTTCTACTAATTTATTCCGACACATGCCTCGCTTGGGTTAATTGTTTGAAAATATTCCCAGATTAGAGGGCAGAATTTTTTAAAAATTATTTGAAGGAGCTACTATAAGGCGTGGATTTTTTAAAAATTATTTGAAGGGGCTACTATAAGGCGTGGATTTTTTAAAAATTATTTTGAGGGTCTACTATAAGGCGTGGATTTTTTAAAAATTATTTTGAGGGTCTACTATAAGGCGTGGATTTTTTAAAAATTATTTTGAGGGTCTACTATAAGGCGTGGATTTTTTAAAAATTATTTTGAGGGTCTACTATAAGGCGTGGATTTTTTAAAAATTATTTTGAGGGTCTACTATAAGGCGTGGATTTTTTAAAAATTATTTTGAGGGTCTCCCTCCACATAAGGCGTGGATTTTTTTAAAAATTATTTTGAGGGTCTACTATAAGGCGTGGATTTTTTAAAAATTATTTTGAGGGTCTACTATAAGGCGTGGATTTTTTAAAAATTATTTTGAGGGTCTACTATAAGGCGTGGATTTTTTAAAAATTATTTTGAGGGTCTACTATAAGGCGTGGATTTTTTAAAAATTATTTTGAGGGTCTACTATAAGGCGTGGATTTTTTTAAAATTATTTTTGAGGGTCTCTACTATAAGGCGTGGATTTTTTAAAAATTATTTTGAGGGTCTACTATAAGGCGTGGATTTTTTAAAAATTATTTTGAGGGTCTACTATAAGGCGTGGATTTTTTAAAAATTATTTTGAGGGTCTACTATAAGGCGTGGATTTTTTAAAAATTATTTTGAGGGTCTACTATAAGGCGTGGATTTTTTAAAAATTATTTTGAGGGTCTACTATAAGGCGTGGATTTTTTAAAAATTATTTTGAGGGTCTACTATAAGGCGTGGATTTTTTAAAAATTATTTTGAGGGTCTACTATAAGGCGTGGATTTTTTAAAAATTATTTTGAGGGTCTACTATAAGGCGTGGATTTTTTAAAAATTATTTTGAGGGTCTACTATAAGGCGTGGATTTTTTAAAAATTATTTTGAGGGTCTACTATAAGGCGTGGATTTTTTAAAAATTATTTTGAGGGTCTACTATAAGGCGTGGATTTTTTAAAAATTATTTTGAGGGTCTACTATAAGGCGTGGATTTTTTAAAAATTATTTTGAGGGTCTACTATAAGGCGTGGATTTTTTAAAAATTATTTTGAGGGTCTACTATAAGGCGTGGATTTTTTAAAAATTATTTTGAGGGTCTACTATAAGGCGTGGATTTTTTAAAAATTATTTTGAGGGTCTACTATAAGGCGTGGATTTTTTAAAAATTATTTTGAGGGTCTACTATAAGGCGTGGATTTTTTAAAAATTATTTTGAGGGTCTACTATAAGGCGTGGATTTTTTAAAAATTATTTTGAGGGTCTACTATAAGGCGTGGATTTTTTAAAAATTATTTTGAGGGTCTACTATAAGGCGTGGATTTTTTAAAAATTATTTTGAGGGTCTACTATAAGGCGTGGATTTTTTAAAAATTATTTTGAGGGTCTACTATAAGGCGTGGATTTTTTAAAAATTATTTTGAGGGTCTACTATAAGGCGTGGATTTTTTAAAAATTATTTTGAGGGTCTACTATAAGGCGTGGATTTTTTAAAAATTATTTTGAGGGTCTACTATAAGGCGTGGATTTTTTAAAAATTATTTTGAGGGTCTACTATAAGGCGTGGATTTTTTAAAAATTATTTTGAGGGTCTACTATAAGGCGTGGATTTTTTAAAAATTATTTTGAGGGTCTACTATAAGGCGTGGATTTTTTAAAAATTATTTTGAGGGTCTACTATAAGGCGTGGATTTTTTAAAAATTATTTTGAGGGT